>NC_138032.1:78337886-78615097 GCF_964106645.2 Podarcis pityusensis | reverse complement strand
TGATTGCTAAGAGGGAGGCAAAAAACAAGTTGCCACAGCCAATCTGCCACATTGGGAAAAATTCCTACCCGGCCCCCGTTCCAAAACAGGCAACCAACCGAAGTCCAAAGCAAGGCCAAACACGACCTAATTGGTGGGTGGGTGGGTGTTCGACAGCGAGAAGCAAAAGGAAGTCCCTACGTCGTGCTGCCAAATAAATACCCCCAACCTTGCCACAATGCTGATTGGCTAAAGGCCAGTGGCATAACTGTGGCACCACCAGCTTGGAGCGGGGCAAGCCCCACCCACAAGCCGGTTGGGGAACAGTTTCAGGGCCGAGCACAACATGGACCCTCTGTTAGGAGGATCCAACTTAGCAATGTACAACAATGGCTACTTGCATGTCCAGACCTTTTTTTTGGGGGGGGGGGGGGACTGAGAACCTCTGCTTAGCCTGCTGCATCTCTTATTTTGTGTCCAGACACCTGGTGATAAGGTGGCTCTGTTTTTATCTCTTGCTTAGTCACAGGCAACAAGGTTTCAAATTCAGCCACCTATTAAAGAAGCACTGATGTTTAGTTGTGCAGTCTGTGTGATCGCTTATGTTTGCAAGTTATAAAAAGGGCACGGAAACTCTCCTCTATGAACTTCAGCATAGACTGAAACCATGGAAGGTGCTACAGACTGAAGAGAAAGAGGTTCTTTTTATCATATGTGGTAGTCTTGTAGTAAGGTTAAAGCTTATTGGGAAATGATATATTATGAATGGGAAAGGATGTTCAAAATAACTTTTATTTAAAAAACCAGAAGCTTTTCTTTTGGGAATTATAGGGGCAGAATTACCTAAATTGTATAGAAATTTATTTATGTATGCTACTACAGCAGCAGGAATGTTACTTGCTCCAAAATGGAAAGAAGCAGAAGTCCCAGTAAAGGAAGAATGGATACACTTATGGAATATGCAGAAATGGTGAAACTTACTGGAAGAATAAGAAATCAAGATAACAAACTCTTTATAAAAGAATGGAAATGGTTTACTGAATATTTACAGATAAATTGTAAACAGATAAAAATACTAGCAGGATTATAGTGATATATATAGTATAGTAGTATATATTTACAGTAGATAATTAAATGAGTAAGTTAAATGAATTTAGGTATAAAAAATAAATTTAAGGAACTGCAGAAAGAGGAGGAAGGAAGTCAAATTTTGAAATGTTAAATGGATTGTAAAATTAATGAAATGTATAAATTTGAAATGTGTGTGTGTGTGTGTGTGTGTGTGTACGTATGTATGTATGGTGCTGGTCATTGCAAGAGTCCCTCCATTGCTGTCCTGATGGGTTCCCAGTGACTGAAGTGATGTGAGACATCTGTCTTGTGTTTTTGTGCTTTACTCTTTGCATTATTATTCACTCTGCCAGTAATTAAAATCTGTGTGCTCTTTGCCTTGTTCAACTACAACTCCCATCATCCCTGACCATTAGCTAAACTGATTGGGGATGATGGGAATTGTAGTAGTTCAGAAGACTGACGAAGACAGCTTTCAAAATGTACTGGTGGGGCTGTTTTTGTCCTCTTTATTCACATTGGCTAGACCCCTTGTCTGTCCTCCACAGACTCTCCCGGTTGGCTGATTTCATGCTCAGTTAATTTGCATCTTGCTTGGTACACTGAAGCAATGAGAATTTTATGCACCTCATTTGTACTTGGCTTCCGTAACTTCCTGGCCGTGATTATGTGGTGGGAAACAGATCCTCAGGATGGGCCCAGTTTTATAAGCTTACTTCTCGCCATTACTGCCTGGAGTGAGGGAAGTTCCTGCTAAAACCTTGACAGCTTGAATTATGAGAACTCGGCCAATTTAAGCAAAGGTCATTCACCATTTAATGCAGGGACGTTTGCTTCGGGGAAAGAAAGGAAGGCTTTAGCACACGTAAGGAGCTGCCAAAATACTTGTCGGCAAATAAGAGCTAAACAATGAAGGGTATAAATGGATGGCATTCAAGATGGGAAAAGAAATATGAGCTCTTTGGCAAAGGAAAAAAGACAACTGGGGGGAGGGATATTTGGGAAGTTTATAAAATTTGTACTCAATGAAAATGATGGGCAGTAAGTTCGGGACAAAGACTAGAGAACATAATTGACTGCTGCAAGATACATAACTTCCAACATTTCTCCGATGAAAATAGGGACATCAATAACAACAACAACAACAACAACAACAACAACAACACCCCGACCATGTGACTGGGTTGCCCCAGACACTCTGGGCAGCTTCCAACATATATAAAAGCATAATAAAACATTAAAAAACTTCCCCATACAGGACTACTTTCAGACATCTTCTAAAGGTTGTACAGTTACTTATCTCCTTGGCTTGGGGGTTGAATAAATCCATACCCTCCAACACATCACTGATGAAAATAGGGATGTCCTAAGGAAATGTGGAACAGTCCAGGATCAAATCAGAAACCAGGATGGGTTCTGTAAATCTGGGACTGTCCCTAGAAAATAGGGGCACTTGGAGGGTCTGGAAATGTGGTGCAGACCATAAGCTTAGATAATTAAAAAATTGTGAGTATTCACAATAGCTAAATGGAAGCTCCATATACAAAGGCAGTATACCTGAGAATGGGGTAGAATTTCAATTTTGTTCACACTAGAAGGCAACTACCTAATTGACACTGTCCAAAACATTGTCCAAATACAATCATCCTTCAAAATTCACATTTCTCTGAATTTTGCAGTGGAGTTCTCTGGCCAAGTAAAGTGTACAACAATGTATCTGCTAGGGGAAGCTGTGCATGATATTAGAGAAAAGAACACACAGAGATGCATTATTTTAGGGGAATTTGTATTGCAAAAATGTGCAGATATAGGGAAAATTGCTTACTAAGTTTGCATATTTGAAGAAACGGTACAATGCTGACGAATTTGTATGAAGACTTAAAAATCACAAACTGGTATGGAAAATGTGGAGAACTAAACTTAATGTTGGAAAAAATTGAGTGAGACTGAAATTGACCCATTTTTCCACCAGTAAGTATACTTATGAATACCAGCTCCTGCTTCTCAGATTACTAGAACCATCTAGATCATGGGTAGGCAAACTAAGGCCTGGGGGCCGGATCCGGCCCAATCACCTTCTCAATCCAGCCTGCGGACAGTCCGGGAATCAGCGTGTTTTTATATGAGTAGAATGTGTCCTTTTATTTAAAATGCATCTCTGGGTTATTTGTGGGGCATAGGAATACGTTCATATTTTTTTTTCAAAATATAGTCCAACCCCCCACAAGTTCTGAGGGACAGTGGACCGGCCCCCTGCTGAAAAAGTTTGCTGACCCCTGATCTAGATGGCCGTTGTAGGAACAAAAACAGACCTTTGCTCCAAGCCAGCAATTTTGTATGATATGCAAAATTATAATTCTATATGCTCATATGCTTCCAAAGTACACTGGGTAAACAATAGCCTAGACAAACAAGAGGAAGCAAATTTAATTTACAATTTGGTATTAAGTGAACCCTCCATTGAATATCTAATTTGTGTTTGCTGCCAGCTGCGGGGATTATGATTATGAATGATTTTATGGAACCTCTTTAAACATGCATAGTGTTGCATGCTCTTTCATATCGTGCAACATACCTATGAAGGCAGGTGGCAGCGTTCTCATTCCCCAGCTAAGCCAAGGTGTCTGTTGGCCATAATTGCATAGGGACAATGCAGGGTATCCTTTGATTCCTGTGAATATCAGCTTTAATCACTTTTAAAGAGCAAGTTTTTAACCTTATGGTTGGAAAGATGTGCTTAGAAGGGGGGGGGGGCTGACTGTCAGCTGAGATTTCCGATGGCTTAAAAAGCCTGCAATCTTATATGCATTTAATAGGGAGTGTCTTGTTGAAATCATAGGACTATTCTGGGCAGACAAGAATAGGATATCACTGTCAGTTTTCCTCTTTTTTTTTGCATTTTCTTGTTTTATTCATTTAGTGTACAATCTTTACAACAAAAGACTTCACATCCAAAATCTCTTTTGGAGTCTCATGTTTTCATTTATACTAATCTCTTCTCAGATTCCATTATTTTAATATTCCTTAATGTTTGTTTCCTTGTTTTAATTCCTTATTCTCAGGGGACGGCAGAGGACGAGATGGTTGGATAGTGTTCTCGAAGCTACCAGCATGAGTTTGACCAAACTGTGGGAGGCAGTGGAAGACAGGAGTACCTAGCGTGCTCTGGTCCATGGGGTCACGAAGAGTCGGACACAACTAAATGACTAAACAACAACAACAACAATTATTATTATTATTTTGTTGCATTACCCACTGTTTATATTTGTTGTTCCATCTTTGTTATGATATTATCCTATCTCCTTGTGCCCTTTAAGCTATTGCATATTAATTTTTAAGCTCCAAAACCAACTCTTTTCACGTGGACCTTTACGCATTCCCACTCTTCATAAATTTTTTGATTAGGACAACCTCTAATTGATGCTGTTAACTTTGCCAATTCTGCTGTCAGTTTTCCAGTGGTTGAGGGAGGAATATAGAAACACAGACCTGGAAGGGACCCCGCAGATCATCTAGTCTAACCCTCTGCAACACAAGAATATTCAGATCGGGATTGAACCTGCAACCTTGGAATGATCAGCACCATGCCCTAGCCAACTGAGCCATCCAAGCTGTCCCTCCTGGTGGCAAGCAAATATGGCTGAAGTTAATTATGAACCAGACATTTGGCCCTTTCAAATTTTTGGTGGCTTGTCTGTGAGGGTGGGGGGTAAATGGAAATGTTTGCAAGTAGAAGGGGACATTTATGTATTTAATAAGAGAGAGAAAGTAATTTGAGAGGAGAGTTTTTAGCTTTTCTTCACCACCATCTGAAACACCAGAATGACCCAGTTTGCTGAAGTAACTGAGGAAGCTGGTCATGCAATGGCTGAAACCTACAGCTGCTTTTCATTCAAATGGTTGTTCACAAACAAGCTTGTTTTTCTGAGTTCCATCAACTGTAGTGTCTACCAGCCCATTAGGCTTGGACGTATTTACTGTACTTGGAAACTATGGCAAATTGGACTCATTTAGTTGATGTGCATCTCTGCAATCCCGGGCCCAGTTTTCAGCCTTAAAATGTTTTTTATACACACACACACACACACACACATACACACAAATAAAACCTCACCACAATCTAGCAAATTCCACCTACAATTGAGAACATTGCAGCTATGCCAAACACCACACATCTTTTGCATCCTCTTTACACGCAAATACCTCAGAGTACTCTCAATCGTTTAAGGGCATTTCAAAACTTAATGGCTGAATATAGACTCCATTTTTTAAAAAAAAAAGCTGTGGATTCAGTTCAAAGCGTACGTGTATTCGGCTGAAATCCGAGCCACGCTTACTTAGGAGAGAAATGTATCGGGATCGAGACCTGAAACACAGAGGGCATGTCAGATGACGCACCTGTGGGCTGGGCTGTACCATTTCAGGATGAAGGTGGGGACTGCATGTTGGAATCCTCCCCAATGTTAAAAATGTAGCCTTACACAGACAAAACTAGCATGTTAGGGGACAAAGTGCAGGGAAGCTAAGTGGGGGAGAGATGTTGTGGAGAAAGCAGCAGCTGAGGAGAGGGTTACAGCCCACACACCCTCCTGTATCATTTGTTCTTCTCCAAATTACTCCCCTCTCAAAACAAAACATAATGCTCTCCATGGAGAGCCCTTTTTCTTGGACTACAACTCTTAGCTAGATGACTACAATTGGTCATCTCAGCTAGTATGAGGGATGATGGGGGTTGTAGTCCAACACTATCTGAACAGCCCCACATTGACTCTTCCAATTACTGAAACTCTGGCAGTTTTGGAAGGCAAAAGAGCTTGTAGAAAAGCTTTCGGTCCTAGATGCTACCAAGTAGGTTAGGTTCTTTTAGCTGTTTTATTTTATTGACAAAGTAACAATCATACACAAATAAGAATAAAAATGTCCACCCCACCACCAAGACCATTCCGTTGTAACTATCCAACCTCCCAAAACTTCAACACTTCTTGCGTTGCTTTGACCCCTTTCCATTTTAACAATACAAATTCTACGAACACCCACCATATCTCCTCAAAATCATTTCTCCTGCATATTCCCCATCTTATTTTAATGGCACATGCCAATTTATCGTTAATAGCTGTATCCCATACCTCTTTATACCATTCTTCCACTTTATATTCTGCTAGCCCCTTCCACTTCCTAGCTGTCATAATTTGTGCAGCTGTCAATAAATTTGTGAGCGAGTCCTTCATAGCCTGCGAATCTTCCACCCCATCGTAAATTGATGATAATGCTACCTCTGGACTTTGGGTCAGCTTTAACCAGTGATTTCTGTTATCTCCTTAAATACCCTTTGTCAGAAAAATTGTACATATTTACACCCCCACCACATGTGAACATAATTTTCAGTTTCCTGGCATCCCCTCCAACATAACATCAAATTTCCTTGTTTATTTGATTTTATCTGACTGGTGTTAAGTACCATCTCCAAACTAATTTATAAGAAGTGAACTTCTGAAGGCCCATCCAGTTTTCTATTCTGTTTTTATTCTATTGCCTTTGGAAACTCCCCAAACTGATGTCAGGGTTCTGTTGTCCGCATCTGCCCACAGCATGTGTTGTGGTGCCACTACTTGGCATTCATAAGCCTGCCCGTCCCCCTGTTAATTTTTTGGGGGGCCTGGCACTCTTGGTAGAACCAAGCAGGTGGATCTAGACACCTCTTTAATTACCGTATTTTTCACTCCATAAGACACACTTTTTTCCTCTTAAAAACTAAAGGGAAATGTCTGTGCGTCTTATGGAGTGAATGTCTGCTGCTCCCCGAGGTGCTCTTTGGGGCTGGGGGGGGAACCCGGGTTTCCCCCTCCAGCCCCACAAGCTCCTTTTTGGGGCGGGGGGGACCCGGGCTTCCCCCGCCAGCCCCACAAGCTCTGGGAGCTGCTCTTTGGGGCTGGGGGGGGGAACCCGGGCTTCCCCTGCCAGCCCCGACAAGTTCCTTAGCAGCTCTGGGGTAGCCCGTGAAGCCTCTGCAGGGCAGTGGGGAGCCTTCATCCCGCTGCCTGGCGGAGGCTTCGCACGGCTATCCCTGGCTTTTGCGGGAGGTGGGGGAAGGGACAGAGTGCGCAGCTCTGTCCCTTCCCCCATCTCCCGCAAAAGCCAGAGATAGCCGTGTTCCCTTTAAAGAGTGCACGGCTCTTGCGGGAGGTGGAGGAAGTGACAGAGCGCGCCTCTCTCACTTCCCCCACCTCCCGCAAAAGCCTCCCTTTCAAGAGCCGCACGGAGTGTGTGTGTGGCTCTTGGGGGCTTTTCCCCGAGGAGGGAGAAGGGCAGCCTGTCAGTGATGGGCTGCCCTTCTCCCTCCTCAGGGAAAAGCCTGCAATTGCCGCACACACGCTCCACGCGGCTCTTGAAAGGGAGCGCTGAGCAGCGCCTGGGATGCATACAGGCTCTGCTCAGCGCTCCCTTCAAATAATATTTTTTTCCTTGAATTCCCCCTCTAAAAACTAAGTGCGCCTTATGGTCAGGTGCGCCTTATGGAGCGAAAAATACGGTAACTGCAGTATCTGGACCTTGTATTGTGGGAAATTAAAGGGGTGCTGCCATACTGAGGAACGCCAATGGTGTTCACTGACAGAGGAAGGGGCCTGCAAGAATCTCTCTTAGAAATTCTAAAATATATAACGTGACTGTGATGAGTGAGAATCGTTCAGCGAGAAAGTAAAACCACCAGGCTCTGTTATTTCTGTCAATGTTTCCACAGCATTCCTCCAGCTTTTCCTTTTTTAGAAAAAGTTATTTCTCCTGTTGCGGTTTCATCAAATTTGCACACACAGGAGACCAGGGAGGGCATGAATTGTTGTTAGATTACCCTAAAAGGCCATGTGGAAAGCCGGAGGGTTGGGTTGCAAAGGAAAGCCAGCAGAATGCTGACATGCTGCTTTTGGAGCAACTTGCTATTAACAAAGCAAAGCCCGCCATTTCAATGGTCCTCTCGTTAGCACGGTGTCCGCCTGCCGTCATGTGCTAAAAGTGCTTTTGATGATAAATTTGCTCTGCTGGCCTAAGCAGATTTTGGTCTCAGAGGTACACTTTCCATCATTGATGAAAATGAAATTCGATGCAGTCGGCGTTGTACAAGGGGGAAGGGCTCTGAGAGGCAAAACTACTCTCCCAAAGAGAGATTTCAGACACAGGGCCTCTGTTTGCAAAGTGTCTCCTAAACATGTTTTGGTGGTTTCAAAGCTATTTATTAAAGGGACACTTTATTAAAGTGGCAGCGATTAAGTGCACCATTTGGGACAGGGTTGTATCAATATGTATTGCTCATTAATTGAAGGCTGGGGTATTGCCCATCTTGCACCAACTGAGCAGAAATAAGGAGGAACAGGAAGTTTCAACTGGCTGGACCAAACATTCCCTCGCATGTCTTCTCTAGCATTACAAGGAATGTTGTACTTGACTGCCTCTCATGGATCACATTCCACAGCAGCTAGGGCAGAGGAAGGTGTCCTGCTGTGCTACATATGCACCATGGTGTTTCTTCTCTCAGAGTTTTTCCTAGCAGTCATTCCTCCTCTGGTCACTGTTATGGATACACAACCTGTCTGTCTGTCTGTCTTCGGGTACTGCAAGGGCAGGGTTGATGTCGCCAGGCTTCACGTCATGTTTGCAGACATCTTTGTAACACAGAGTTGGTCTGTCAAGGGGTCTGGTGCCTGAAGCCAGCTACCTGCTGAGCACGTCCTTCCGTTCCGTGGACATGACCAAGCCAGTGTAGCTGTTGCTGAGACAGGACTGCAAACATGCTGGGAATATGGGGTTGGGAGAGCACATCTTTCTTGGAGATTCTGTCCTGCCGTGTGATGCCAAAATTCGTCCTGATACAGTGCAGGTGGAAGGCAAAATCAAATTTAACCTGAATTTGCCAGTATGATTGAATCCCACCTGAAAATAGTCATACTCTAGAATTGACCTTGGTTCTTATTCTTTGCATGCGTCAGTTCCGCATCTCAGCAAGCAGAGGTTACACACCACTATAAGTGAATTTCCTTCTTCTTAAGATGAGGGAGCTGAAGGGGTCCTAAGAACATTGGACTGAGAAAATATGTAATATTCCCCTGTCTTCTTTGTGCTTCTCTCAAAGCTTCACCTTCTGTGATCTATATTGAACTGAATATTTCTGAATCAATCCTACCCATGAGCTGTTCTAGTGCAGTTTTATATTTCTTATTTTGTTGCTCTTTTTTGTCTTAGTTGTTATCTGTCTGCTGAAAATGTCAGTCTACATGAAAATTAATCAGTATTGTAGTGTGCATTTATCCTAATATACGTATTTTTGTATGTTGTCCAGTATACAATTTTTGCTTGCTTCTTTTCCAATTTTCTTTCTTTCTTTCTTACTTCCTTCCACTTTTCACATGGAGAAATCTGTCCCAAAGCAAACTTACAGCAAGATTTCTGTTATTTTCATGTATGCAAGCCACTTGTTGTACACTTTCCTCATGTATACACATGAGGTACACATTGTTTTGGTTGGAAAAGTGCACCACAAAATTCAGAGGAATGCAAATTCCAAAAGATGCCTGCATTTTAGTTTGCATGTTCTTTCAGGAATTAACAATCAGATGTTGTTGTTGTTGTTGTTGTTTAGTCGTTTAGTCGTGTCCGACTCTTCATGACCCCATAGATCAGAGCACGCCAGACACTTCTGTCTTCCACTGCCTCCCGCAGTTTGGTCAAACTCATGCTGGTAGCTTCGAGAACACTATCCAACCATCTTGCCCTCTGTCGTGCCCTTCTCCTTGGGCCCTCCATCTTTCCCAACAACAGGGTCTTTTCCAGGGAGTCTTCTCTTCTCATGAGGTGGTCAAAGTATTGGAGCCTCAGCTTCAGGATCCGTCCTTCCAGTGAGCACTCAGGGCTGATTTCCTTCAGATAGGAGAGGTTTGATCTTCTTGCAGTCCATGGGACTCTCAAGAGTCTCCTCCAGCACCATAATTCAAAAGCATCAATTCTTCAGCGATCAGCCTTCTTTATGGTCCAGCTCTCACTTCCATACATCACTACTGGGAAAACCATGGCTTTAACTATACGGACCTTTGTTGGCAAGGTGATGTCTCTGCTTTTTAAGATGCTGTCTAGGTTTGTCATCGCCTTTCTCCCAAGAAGCAGGCGTCTTTTAATTTTGTGACTGCTGTCACCATCTGCAGTGATCATGGAGCCCAAGAAAGTAAAATCTCTCACTGCCTTCATTTCTTCCCCTTCTATTTGCCAGGTTTGCATTAAAATCAGAATTAGATATTCACTCTGTTCCCTTGTGGGCATGCTTTTCATGTTAAGGCTAGGGAAACCCCTGCCTGAAACCCTGAAGAGCTGTTGCCAGTCAGAAAAAAACAACAACCAGAATTGAACTAGATGGAGAAATGATCTGCCTTGCTTTAAGGTCACTTCCTATGTTCCTCCTAGTGTAGAATAAAAACGTAACATGATCAAGGGTTTAGGCATAAATCAGTCTCTTTTAAAATGCCTGGAAGGTGCATTTGAGCAATATTTTTGACAGGTGGGTTACATGTCAAGTCCAAACCATAAAAAGTAACACTCTTTAAACTTTTAAAGTGGAGAGAACGAATGCGACTGACGGGGCAGAGGTGAAGACCCATAGCATACCCTATGGTCAAATAAAGAAGACACAAATACGGAGGGCCGGGAGCAAGGCTCCCCATCATTTAGGTAAGTCCTAAATTTGGCCTGCAGCAAACAGATTAGTGAATCAGGAGTGAGGCCTATTCTTGCATGCTCCATCTATGAATTCCTTTTACCCTCTTCAGTCTGGGGCTCAAGTCAGCACTGCTGATAGATAGATAGATAGATAGATAGATAGATAGATAGATGATAGATAGATAGATAGATGATAGATAGATAGATAGATAGATAGATAGATAGATAGATAGACAATAAATCTCACAATTTTGACCCAGCATGACCTTGGGCTACTGCCAAGATTATGTTTACTGCAGATAGGCAGGCACATTCAATTATTGATTGGTGTCACTGTTCTCATAGGGAGCTGGCAGGGAACGAAGAGCTGCATTTCCTGTTTTCCTAGTGATAATTGCTATTCTGTTATTATGCATGCTTGAGAGCTGATTTATAATGCGCACAGTGCTTGCTAAGTTTGCTTCAGTGAGGAGTGGATAAAAATCCTATCTTTTACAAGCCTTCTGGGAAGAGCTAATTCAGCCAGGTTGTTCATGATTTACGATCCCTTATCCTAATCGGCTTTTCTGACGAGTCTGGTGTTAAGATACCGTTAGGTAGGTACAGACAAAAAGTGTGTGTGTGTGTGAAAAGGAGAAGAGGGAGTGAGAAGACAACGAACAAAAATTAACTGTTTACCGTGGTGAGGTTTGCATGACGTTGCAATTTGCGGAAGCAGCCTATCAATATCAGAAAGCCCTCCTGGATCAGACTGAATCCAGTATTCTTTCATCTTCAGAAAGTGTCTCTCCTCATCTGAACCTACCCTAATGTCCCTCAGTTCAGTACCTTAGAACATCTGCAGCAAAGAGTAGGGTTTTCTCTATGTTTATCCCAATGTTATGAATCAACTTCCCCCAGTACACACCTGTCTACTCCTCCCTCCAAAACTTTTTTTTATTATATATATTTTTATTCAGTTTTACAATATACATTTGAATTCAAACAACAATCATAAACATAAACATATAGGATCCCCAAATACTTAGACTTCCCTCCACCCCTCCATGGGTTCCATTGTCAATCTTTTTATACTGCATCATATAATTTCTCTATTTTTCTTTTAAAAATCCATATTTACCTTAGTTTTTAATACATTAGAAGTGTTACTATAATCCTGCCAAAGTTTTTAGTTGTTTACAGTCTTCTCTTAAATAACTTATAATTCCCCCCCCCCCCCATTCCTTATGAAAGTGTCTACCTTCTTGGTTTCTGATTTTTCTGGTCATTTTCACCATTTCAGCTTTGTCCATCATCCTTATCAACCAATATATATATATAAAATTGTCCAGTAGCACCTTAGGGACCAACTAAGTTTGTTCTGGGTATAAGCTTTTGTGTGCATGCACACTTCTTCAGATACACTGAAACAGAAGTCACAAGACCCTTATATATAGTGGAATGGTGGGGTGGGGGTTTCTCAGGAGGGTAGTGGGAGATGGGTGATTGACTCAATGGGTATGGTAAAGCTGTTGATGACTGTTAACGACTGCAATTAGTCCTACAGGAAAAAGCAAGGAATAGTATGCAGATGATTAGCATATGTAATGAGACAGGAATTCGTCTCTGGTTGGGAGTTTATCTTATTTCCATCTCTGGGCCACTAGTATCCACGCTGCTGTTGTCACATACATGAATAATCTTTTCTGCTCCTTTGGTTTTTCTGCATGCAGAATTCTGGTTTTTTTCCACAAATGTTATTTTAAACATTTTTTTCAATTCATTATATATCATTTCCCAGAATGCTTTTTTTATTTTGCACATCCACCACATATGGTAGAAAGTGCCTTCCTTCTCCTTACACTTCCAACATACATTTAAAGCAGTTCTATACATTTTTGCTAATTGTGTAGGTGTTAAATCTCAACAATACATCATTTTCATATAATTTTCCTTCAGCATGCAGCATGCTGTAAATTTTAAGTCTCCCTCCGAAACCTGAGATATTTTTGTAGGGCCCATTTGTCTGTATAGGACGATAATGTCAAAATTACTGTAACTGACATCTCCAGATGTATTTATAAAGTGGGATGAGGCTAAGCCCCAGAGAGGAGCTGCCAGCCATTGAAGTCATGCTACCACCGCATTTGGCTCCTCCCGGTATCCTGGCACCATGCACGTCATTAGCATCCCACTCTTCTGCGCAAGTTGACGTTTCTGCCCCCAGAGGTTGCTGAACTCCAACTCCCATGATCCCTGTCCATTTGCCGTACTTGCCAGGGCTGATGGGAAACAAAGTTCAACAGTATCTGGAGGGCTTCGGGTTCCACATTTCCGGTTCAGAAGAAGCAGAAAGGCGTAGAATTGGCTCCTTTCCTCTTCACCTTAAAGGCAGCTTTTGAGTTGGCCACAGAAAGCCCTTTATTTCCTCCTCTGCAGAGTGTGGTGGTTGCTCAGGAGAACAGAAGAAAGGAAAGGAATTAGAAACCGGAGGCAACAACACAAATCTCCCTCCTACCCTACCCCACCCCCTTTGCCTGACAAAATGGCCTCCATGATGATGGGAGTGAGGGGAAAGCAGAGGGGTGGAGTTCAGGGACAGTCTCAGATTATCCACCCTTCCTGTTCCCCATTCTTTGCCCACTAATTCAGGAATTGATTCAGGGCATGGTGAACAGTCCCTGGGTTGGCCCAGGGTGGCTTGCAGTTTGGGGTACCATTAAAGGCGACTACTGTAATGGTCAATTATTTGGTTTATCGTTACATTTTTTCATTGGGGCACTTCTTGGATTTTCTTCTTCAGACACCTACATGTCTTCTGCCAGCTCTCCAACCCTGCTTTTCCAGCACGATGGGCCCTTAATTAACCATCATTATCATAAATGTACACACACACCCATCAGGATAGCAACATTCTGAAGTGAAAGCAGGTGTGTGTGACGTTTGTTCCTAGAATTACTCAGTTGCTTACGTCCTGATTTGTCTTTATTATTATTATTATTTTACAAAATCCATTATGGTTTTATAGAAAGGGTAAGGTTACTCTCAATATATTTCCCACTGCAGAAAGCAACTGATTTTGCTGTTTGTAAATTACAGGTCACCTTGAAGAGCAATTGCTTAGCCGTAGCAGCTTTGCAACCTCAGTTACAGGCTAGAAATTTAGGCCTAGACTATCGATACTCTTAAGTGATGCTCTAGGCATCCCTTCTTTATCTCTCAAATGAGGGAGCGGAGTCTGCCTGCTTCCAAATCTTTGTTGCATTCGTTGTACGTAGTAAACCTGGATAACTAGTCCTGTAAACTGCCGGTTGCATGCCAACTCTCAAATGCTGTCAAATACGAGGTACCGGTGGTTTTTAAACCTTTCCCTTTGCAACCTGAAGGGTATCACTGGAGAATATTTGACCTGAACATCTGCAAAGGAGAAGAATTTTAGAAGCAAATTGTCTCTTTCATCTCTGCTAAGTACCAATCCTTTATTTCTTGTTCAATCAAAATACCTTCCAGCGTTATAATTGGCCTTGTGACCTTTTAGTGCTTCTTTTAAGAATACATTCTCTTCCTCTCTGGTGATAAACAGATTATCAGAGGGTTAAAAGCAAAACAGGCAGTGACTCTGAAATAAATGCACTATAGGAGGGCAAGCATGGAAGACTTTAATTGGATAGCAAGTGAACAGAAATATGGAGCCTGAGCTGGATATTTTTGCTGAGGGTATTTTGGATGAAAGCCTTTGGCAAATACATGAATCTGTAGGAAAAAGAGAGAGAGCTTTATTTCTCCCATCTCCTGTCTTTGATGCCCCCTATCATTAGTTCCTTAAGGAACCAAGGCAGGTGGGCCTGACACAGTTTGAACTGAACTGATTATGCTGAAGTAATTGCGCTTGGATTTTGTGTAATGCAATTAGCATCTGCTTAAAGATTTTCTCTCTCCTCTCTGCATCCTCAGAAGGGTCCAAAATGGCAAATGCAGAAACGCTCCCCGCTCCAGAGAAGTCATCCTAATTGTAACAACTGTTTTGGAACAGAGCTCCCGTTGCTTTTCTTAAGCGTTTTGAGAACACCTGAAGGCACCTAGCTGACTCAAATGTTACCTTTGAAGCCTAAGAACAGCTTCCCTGCGGTCCTGTTCCTCATCCAAAATGCATGCTTGCAAGTGATGGAGACACGGTCCAAAATGAACAAGATCAGAGACTGGATCTCATTGACCTGTCACTAATCTATTTAGAATTGGATGTAGGTATAACTAGTGCTTTTTTTCTGGGGGTACGCATACCCCTAAACATTTTGTGAATCTCTGTACTTTTGTCCATTTACTGTATTTCTTTTCCCCGATTTGAACTATAAAATGGTGATTTTCTTGAGTCAAAATGAGAGTACCCCTAAACATTTTTTTAAGAAAAAAATGCACTGGGTATAACACAAAAGGGGGGGGGGTCATATATTGATGACGTGTGTGATCCACACCCTGCAGAAATGTTGAAGATAGTCTTAAATTCTTGTTTAATAACATTCACCATGTGTGACCCTGGGTGAGTTACTATCTTTCTGCAGCAGTGTTCCCATCTAGAAAATGGAAAGCGTTTGACAACATTCAGTGAAGGTTATAATGTGGTCTTGGTGTGATATGAGTCCCTCCCCTCCACCACATACAGTACCTGCCCTCAACATGAGCCATGGCTGGCTCACCCATGAGGCAAGGGGAAGTGACTGCCTTGGGTGGCAGGATCCACAAGGGCAGCAGATTTGGCCTCCACAGAAAGCATTGCCTGCTGCCCCCACTCAAAGAGATAAATAAAGGCCAGTCTGAGGCTCTTTCCATTTCCCAAGAAAAGTGAAGGAAATGTTTTGGCTGATTAGTGATTCTGTTCAGTCAAATGCATTTTAGTGTGCGGCTTGAAGTCAAGGTATGGCAGCTTCGGATGAAAGCATCTCTCCTAATCAGCATGGACACCTCTCTTATTTTTTTCATGTCCTTGTTCTTGATATCGTCTTACCGGTTTCCAAATAACCTTCCCACTTCACAGGCTCCCTGCAGGGGATCCCGACTGTTTTGTCTCCTGTCACTTTCGATCATTAGTTTTTGAGAAAGCTTGGATCCTTGATACGCTTGGAGAATCCCTCTGTATGTTTGACCTAAAGTTCCACCACAAAGCGCCAACAAACTGATTACACATCTTAATTGATCCAGGCGACAAGCCTGTATTCACTTACCTGGGAAGAAATCCAATTGAACTTAGTGGGGCTTAATTCTAAATGGACATGTCTAGGATTGCAGTATGGAAAAAAACCCAACAACCCCGAAAACATTTGGAAAACTGAATCCTCCTAGGAAGTTCTACCTGCGTGGCTTGAATCCTTGAATCCTGTTAGCAAAGTACATTAGGATCCCACAGGATTCCCCTTCTGATTTCTGCAGCTTCAGCTTACTTCGTTTGCCTTTCTTTTTCTGAATCTTGTGCACATTTGTATTTCTGCACACATTGGATTACACAGCAGTGGGAGGGGGGAATGGAAGAAGCAAATATTAACATATATTAACAATATTAATATTTCCCCATTGAAATTTTCCACATAAAATTCAGAGTTGAATTTTGAAAGGTATTTTTTTCTTTTAAAATTTAGTATTTGGGGCACATGGACACCTCTTGAATATTTTGATTTGGGGAGAGTCCAAAAACGAAAACTCAAAAGCTCTCAGCTGACAAATGTTAACTATTAAATATTAACTTGCAGGCTGTCAGCTCTCAAATCTAACAATGTTCACCACCTAGCCGCTCCAATGAAACGTTTAACACGATTGCATGCTGCCAATAGATTCCGTATTCTGAGGTGGACCAAATGTCCCTTAGATCACCTGCTATTTGCATGCTGTGGTGATCCGTCAAATAGATAAATACCCTGACCATTGCTTCCAAAACCACCTTCCCAGTGCAATAATCCCTTTTTTTAAATAAGAGGCTATCTGTGTGAACTGGGTATCTCCTTTATAACAAAAGATCAGTATCATTAAGGAAGAATTGGCAACCTCTTAAATGATGGACCACTTAGATCAGAGAGAGAGAGCTTCTATCACCTTTGATCAAAACAATCTCTTCTCCCTTATCAGACTATCGTCTATGCCCTGACAATGCTGGAGGTTTGGCGGATGGGACAAAGGTAAGGGTCTTCTCTGTGATCCCATCTAAATATTGGCACTCTTTATTCCATCACAGCAGATGTTTCTGCTTAGGGAGGCTTTACCAGTGCCAATGTTTTGTCCAATGCCTTTGCTTTATCTACTGCACCTATGACTGTTTTTATTAGAGACAGTGTTGTTCAGTGGTTAGCGTGCCAGACTAGACCCTGGGAGACCAGGGTTCAAATTCCCACTCGGCTATGATGCTCACTGCCTCTCAGCCTAACCTACTTAACAGTGCTGTTGTTGGGAATTAAATGAGGAGACAAAGAACGGTGTATGTCCACTTGAGCTCCTTAGAGAAAAATGTGTGAGTGAAATGCAATAAATAATAATTAAAACAAAGATTATTTTGCTTTTGTTATATTATTATTATATGTGGAATAATTTTTAAAATTATTTTTAATGGTGTGTAAGCTCTAGAAGTGTGTGACATACATCTTCATATAAATAAAAACCAGTTTTGCACACCCATTGCCATGTACCGTCATGGCAAAGTACTTTATACCATTGCATGCCATCATCCACCAAATATTGAAATCAAATATAGTTGGGTGTCAAATGCCAGTATCCAATATTGAATGAATATTCTGTGAATATGCAGAGAATATCTGGGGAACATTTGAATTTGATCATGAATCCCACATTTCGGATTTTCATCTCAGCCATAGAACTTAACAGCTTTGGATCAGGCCATTTATTACAATCTATAAATAGGGCCTTTTGCATATTTCATGCAGCTTAATTACATTGCAGCACCTTGAGGTTTTGACTCCACCTATAGCTTTTAATTTGAGGTGGCACATATCTCACGAGGATTTAAAGGTGACCACGAAGACACAGCAACTGTCACTTTAAAAACCCATTTCATTTTGTATTTTAGGGGAGACTTTTCATTACACCGAAAGGGCTAGCAGCTTGTCCATGTGACCCTCCCATAGCTGAGGTTCCATGTTGTCTGCCTGAGATGTATTAGATAGTTAACAGTAAAGGTCACTCAGCACTTATTAACATTAGAATCTCATTTAGGTTCCTTGGACCCTACGGGCATTTTAAGTATTCACAATGCAGTGGCCTCATACTACAATGGTGAGTGCCTTTAGAAACTGGCGGTATTGCATTGCTCTCCCTGAAAGATAATAATAGATCGGAAAGGTTGCACACTCTTCATCGTGCATGTAGATCACCTCTGGTGCTATTGGCACTGCAGTTAAGTTTTATCCATATTTCTTCTCCTACTAAATTATCTGGGCTTTCTAGTGAGCTGGGGGAAGATGTGGCATATGCTGTTCTGTATAGAAATGTTGGTTTAACTCTTGTCCAATATACATTCATTTTTGTCAAGTGTTTGGCCTGTGAAAGATGAAGTTAAATTCAAACTGATGGCTAATTGCCATATCCATGCCCCGTCATTTGATGACTTGCATATAGTATCTGAGAAAGAGCGTCATATCACGACAAACACAATGGCAAGTCAAATCACTTGGATTGTATTTAGCCATTGTATTTACAGTGAGAAACCAAGCCCACCTAATGATGGAATGAAATAGGATTATTTAATAGCTACTCAGTAAGAGAGAGAGAGAGAGAGAGAGAGAGAGAGAGAGAGAGAGAGAGAGATCAACTATAAGTTAACAGCCGCCTCGTTCAAAACATTCACCTGCTTTGTCTGTGACTACAGACCGCTCTGTACATTCCTCTTCAAATCCATCAGAAACTGTTATGTAGTGTAGTTTCACCCTGGGCCAACAGGGGGATACTGTATATAGTTTTCACTCAGGTCTGTAGATAGTTTTCACTCAGGTCCGCGCCAGTTATTTTTGGCGGGAACTCTGGGCTGTTGTGGTTACAATGTTGATAGCCGGCTGCCTATAAATACAGGCCGGCTGAGCTGTTCGCAGTCAGTTCTATTCCAGCTTGCCATAATAAAGAGCTACTTGAAGAAATCGCTGTGCCGGCTGCTATGTCAACCCACGACCTAACACTGGCGACGAAGGTGGGATCGATGGACATCAGAGCACAGCCAGATGCGGCCAGCCTCTGAACTGAGCTGAATCACTGAGCTGAATCACAGAGCGAAATCACTGAGCGAAATCACTGGGCAGAACCAATTCAGAGCTGACTGTTCTGGCTAGAGCACTGTGTTCCATCCATCGCCCTTCACGCCGGCATCGGAATCATGGCTTCACTTGTGCCTCTACCGCCGTTTGCGCCAGCCTCTGAATCATGGGACTCCTACCTCGCTCGGTTCGACTGCTACCTCCAAGCCAACGAGCTGACAGCAGTATCACAGGATCGGAAGCGGGGCCTATTCCTCAGCCTCTGTGGGCCTGAGGTGTTTGAGACGGCCCGAGCGTTGGTTGCGCCTGAAGCAGTCCAGGCAACACCATGGGACACGATCCAAGAGAAGCTCCGCAACCACTACGCACCAAAGCCGTCCAAGATTGCTGCCCGCCATGCGTTCTACCACCGGAACCAGGCAGAGGGGGAGTCAATCAACAACTACACCACCGCCCTGCGACAGGCTGCAATGCACTGTGAGTTCCGAGACTTAGACGATGCCCTGATGGATCGAATCGTCTGCGGGGTCCGGGACATCCATCTGCAACGGCGCCTCCTAGCCAAGCCAGACCTCACGCTACAGAAAGCCATTGAGGAGGCTGTGGCCTCAGAAGCTGCTGAACGCTCCGCCCAGGAGATCCGCAAGTCCAGCAGCCCGCGTCTTGCTAGGAAGCCAGTTCCGGTGCATCATGAAGAGGCCAGCAGTGAGGAGGCATCCTCCAGTGAAGACGATGACGTGCACCAGACAAAGCGGGAGCGCAGGAAGTTCCAACTGAAGTCCAAGGGCCAACCGGAATGTGCTGGCTGCGGAGGCAACCATTCCCGTGCCCAGTGTCGATTCAGAGACGCCATCTGTAGGAAGTGTTCCAGAAGGGGCCACATCGCTAAGGTCTGCCGATCGGCTCCGTCTGACACCCCCCCTTCATCGACTCGCAAGTCCAAGTCTTCACTCCAGTCTGCCAAGGAAAGTTGTTTCGCTCTCACCAACTGCCACTGCCCGTCTGGAACCACGATTGGCCAAACCGACTCGCCTACGCGACGCAAGCTGAACGTCACGGTGCTCATTGAAGGAGCTCCATGTGACATGGAGATCGACACCGGGTCTGCCCTGTCCATCGTGTCATGGAGCACCATCAAAAGACTGGTACCCAGAGTGTCCAAAAGGCAACTCGACTCTCACCGTGTACACCTGAGAGACTACCAGGGAAACGACATTCCCGTGGTAGGCGTTGGCCGGTTCCGGATCGCCTTCAAGGATTTTTCGGGCCTGCTCCGGTTGGTGGTGGTCGAAGGTCAGCGGCCAAGCCTCCTAGGGCTAGACTGGTTTGATGCCCTCGGCCTGGAAGTCACCGGCATCAACTGCATCTCTAACGCAGAGACTGAGGGTCTGGTCAAAGACTTTGCCGAGGTTTTTGACGGCACCTTGGGCCAATATACAGGTACGCCCATCTCCTTTAGCCTTGATCCACAAGTCGCCCCCATCAAGCTAAAGCCACGCCGGGTTCCCTTTGCTCTCAAGGCTAAGGTGGACGAACAACTGGACAAACTGATCGCCCAAGGAGTTTTGGAGCCGGTTGACCACGCAAAGTGGGAAACCCCCATCGTCACGCCTGTCAAGCCAGATGGGTCGGTGAGAATCTGCGCTGACTACAAGTGCACGATCAACAAGGCACTTCAGCAGCACGCTTATCCGGTTCCTGTTGTCCAACACCTGCTGCATTCCCTGGGTGAGGGTAAGGTCTTCGCTAAGCTGGACCTTGCCCAAGCCTATCAACAACTGCCAGTCGATGATGCCACTGCTGAAGCCCAGACGATCGTCACCCACCGGGGGGCATTCCGTTGCCGCCGGTTGCAGTTCGGGGTGAGTGTGGCTCCTGGCATCTTCCAAAGCCTTATGGAGCGTCTCCTGCAAGGGCTTCCAGGCGTGGTACCATATTTTGATGACGTCTTGGTGTCTGCAGACTCACACCAGCAGCTGTTCGAGCGCCTCCGTGCCGTGCTGACCAGGTTCCAGGAGGCCGGGCTCAAGGTAAAGAGGGAGAAGTGCCAGATCGCCGTTCCACAGGTAGAGTTCCTGGGCTATCTTATCGATGCCTCCGGTCTTCATCCAACCACATCCAAGATCCGCGCTATCCAGCAGGCCCCCACTCCAAAGAACAAAACGGAGTTGCAGGCATTCCTGGGGCTGCTGAACTTTTATAACATGTTCCTGCCCCACAAAGCCACAGTGGCTGAGCCTCTTCACCGACTCCTTAGCACTAAGACGCCTTGGGCCTGGGGTCATCGGGAGACGGCGGCCTTCAACGCGGTCAAGGCTCTCCTTTCTTCAGACAGTGTGCTGGTACAGTACAGTGAATCCAGGCCGCTGGTCCTTGCCTGCGACGCCTCACCTTTTGGCATCGGTGCTGTCCTTAGTCACCGTTTTCCAGATGGAAGAGAAGCACCGCTCGCCTACTTTTCCAGGACACTATCTCCGACGGAACGGAATTACAGCCAGCTCGACAAGGAGGCATTGGCACTTGTGGCTGGAGTGAAGAGGTTCCATGAATACCTCTATGGCAGGACTTTTGACCTCATCACTGACCACAAGCCACTCCTGGGCCTCCTCGCCGGTGATCGTCCAACTCCACCGGTCCTCTCACCACGCATGCTGCGATGGACTGTTTTCCTGGCTGCCTACCACTACCGGCTCATCCATCGCCCGGGGAAATCGATGGGCCATGCCGACGCCCTCAGCCGTTGCCCTCTTCCAGCATTTGTGGAGGACCCGGCTCCAGCTTCATCGCTCCTTCTGATTGAGGATCTTCCGGCAGCGCCTGTATCGGCTGCCACTGTGGCCTCCGCATCTGCCCAGGATCGCACCATCAGCCGGGTGCTCAACTGGGTGTGGAGGGGGTGGCCACAAGGGCCCTTTGCATCGGAGTTCCAGCCCTTCGCAACCAGACAACATGAACTCTCAGCTCATCGCGGCTGTCTGCTGTGGGGAGACCGCGTCGTGATTCCCCAGGGACTCCGTCAGCGCGTCCTGGAGGCTCTGCACGTTGGCCACCCGGGAATTGTCAAAATGAAGGCGTTGGCTCGGTGTTACGTCTGGTGGCCTAATATGGACGATGCCATCACTGCCTGGGTGTCCGCCTGTCAAGCGTGCCAGGAGTCGAGGCCTGCACCACCGGCAGCTAAGGGACACACCTGGGAGACGCCAAAGACACCCTGGTCGAGGGTGCACATCGATCTGGCTGGCCCCTTTCACGGCCGGACCTTTATGGTAGTGGTGGACGCCTATTCCAAATGGCTGGAGGTCGCCCTGATGCCCTCCACCACTACCGAAGCTGTCATCCGGGTGCTGCGGGGCCTGTTTGCAACGCATGGGTGTCCTGATGTCCTTGTCTCTGACAACGGACCGCAGTTCACGTCAGGCACGTTTGAGCGGTATCTTTTGGGACTGGGCATCCGCCATGCCCTAACGGCACCCTTTCATCCATCCAGCAACGGGCAAGCGGAAAGAATGGTGCGCTCGACAAAAGAGGCACTGGCGCGCCTGGACCGGGGAGACTGGCATGAGCGGGTCGCCGAATACTTGTTCGTGCAACACATCACCCCTCATGCGGCCACAGGGAGGAGTCCTGCTGAACTGCTTATGGGCCGCCGCCTCAGGTCACCGCTCGACCGGCTACACCCAGACTTTGCCGTGGCTGAACCCCCAGGCTGTGCCAACGCACCACGGTCATTTGTCCCAGGAAACCAGGTCTTTGCCCGGAACTATGTGGGGGACATCCCTTGGGTGCCGGCCACAGTAGTGGGAGTCACTGGACCTCGCTCGTACCAGGTGGCACTCGAAGACGGACGCTTGTGGCGACGGCACATAGACCAGCTTAGGCGCAGGGTTGGGGACTTGGACACTACCGAGGTGCCCCCAACTGCGCTTGCGGCTCCAGAAGAGACACGTACAGATGGCGAGGCCCCACCTACACCTCCCTCGCAAACTGCCAGTGTGGAGCCGAACCAAGCCGTTTCAGAACAGACTCAGACCACTCCACTTGCGGAGGCTCCACTCACAGCAGCGGATCCAGGGGAGTTGGTTCCAACGCCACCTAGGGTCGCACCACAGCCTCAGCGAGAACTGTGTGGCCCTCCGGACTTGGCTACCAGCCCCCGGCGGTCTGGCAGAGTTTCCAAGCGCCCAACTCATTTAAAGGACTATGTTGTTGGACAGGTATCACTGTTGGTCTAAGTATGGGAAATGTAACCGATATGCTTTTGTGCCTAATTGAACCATTACGCGTAGTGCTGTATATAAGGAAACCATTACGATTGTAACTAACGCCTTATCTCGGTGGGGAGGGGTGTTATGTAGTGTAGTTTCACCCTGGGCCAACAGGGGGATACTGTATATAGTTTTCACTCAGGTCTGTAGATAGTTTTCACTCAGGTCCGCGCCAGTTATTTTTGGCGGGAACTCTGGGCTGTTGTGGTTACAATGTTGATAGCCGGCTGCCTATAAATACAGGCCGGCTGAGCTGTTCGCAGTCAGTTCTATTCCAGCTTGCCATAATAAAGAGCTACTTGAAGAAATCGCTGTGCCGGCTGCTATGTCAACCCACGACCTAACAGAAACCACCAAGCCAAACTACAACTTCCAGGAGGCAATAAAACAATCTATGTGCACATGACACCATCAATATGCATACCCTAAACTAGTGAGCAAGGAGAGAATGATCAGAATACAAATATTTTCCAAACACTCACTAAGAAAAGGTAAAGATAAAGGACCCCTGGATGGTTAAGTCCAGTCAAAGGTGACTATGGGGTATGGCACTCATCTCGCTGAGGGAGCCGGCGTTTGTCCACAGACGGCTTTCCGGGTCATGTGGCCAGTATGACTTAACTGCTTCTGGTGCAATGGAACACCATGACGGAAACTAGAGCAGATTCAAACCGCCGACCTTCTGATCGACAAGCCCAAGCGGCTCAGTGGTTTGGACCACAGCGCCACCCGTGTTGAGATGGACACCACCGCCCCATAGTCGCTTTTGACTGGACTTAACCATCCTGGGGTCCTTTACCTTTTTACTCACTAAGAAAGTACCCCTTTAGCCCTCTTGTAGCTGCATACAAACCAGTTTTCAGAGATCGCGTGGCTGGTGGCTACTTCTGAACAGTGTGAATGAGATTCATCTTAAGGGTCTCTTCCACTGAACTGGCATCCTGCCAGGAGGGCGTGGGGAACACCAATTCTGCAAGAAAGAACCATGCAGGTATCCCCACTCCTGGAGTAGAACAATTCAGACTCACACCCCAGCCATGCATCATCTACTCATGAAAGAGTGGCCTCCAGGTATATCTAAAGGATACCTTGGCATGGAAAGAATCCATGTTGGGAGGAGATATGAGAATTTACTTACTGGACAGGAAGGGTGGGTGATTACTTCTTGCCCTTAAATGAATTTAGGGAGTCCAAATATGGAGGGTGCATATTTTAGGAGGGAGGTGTATTGCCAATAATAGAGTTAGAAGAGTATATTAATGGGACCTGTATGGGTTTTGATGGTTTTCATTTCTTTGAGGGGTGGAGAATGGAAGGGAGTTTAACATACTTTGGTTCTTGTTCTGTCACAATTTGTGGTTGTGGTTGTTTTTGCCAGTGTGCTGGAAGAAGCAAAGATCACCGGTGTCGAAGCAATGATTTTTCAACATCAACTTTGTTGGGCTGGTCATGTTGTGCGGATGCCTGATTATCGTCTTCCAAAGCAACTACTCTATTCTGAACTTAAAAATGGAAAGTGTAATGCCAACAAAAGAAGTTTGGTCAACAAAAGAAGTTTAAAGACTATCTCAATGCAAATCTTTAAAAAGTAGTATAAACAACAACAACCAGGAAACACTGGCCTGCAAGTGCTCCAATTGGAGAACAGCCTTTACCAAAGGCGTCATGGACTTTGAAGACACTCGAAGTCAGGACGAAAGGGAGAAACGTGTTAAGAGGAAGGCATGCTTGGCAAACCCTCACCATGATCAATGCCTGCCCAGAAACCTATGTCCCTACTGTAGAAGGACGTGTGTGTCAGAGGCTTAATGCTGTCCAGCTGGCCATAGATAAGACTCCGGGCTCCTAGCCAGTTCCAAACAATTTTATTTATTTGACAAAGTTCAAACGTACATCTCCAGCATTTCAATTAGCGTCCTTCCCCTTGTGCGCAGTTGCTGCCTCTAATCTTTCTTCTTCCTTTTCCGCATCCAGCATGCAAGTCTGCGAAAACTCCTCCCCTTACTTCCTCTGTGTACCGACTGACTTGTGCCAGGCTCATCCTCCTCCCCCTCTACGTCAGACCCACTTTCAAACGACAAGCTGCTGATAATCTCTTTAGGTTCTCTATAACTGCTGGTTTCTGTCCTTTCATCTTTTCCCGTTTGCCTCTCCCTGACAGTGTGGATCCAGAATTGGCCTCCATAGTCACTTACGGACCCACTGTTAAAACCATGTTTATGGAAGACAATATTACTCAGCTACAGGTGATTGCCAAAGAAGAAGAAGAAGAAGAAGAAGAAGAAGAAGAAGAAGAAGAAGAAGAAGAAGAAGAAGAAGAATCTTCGTATTATTTATTTGTATGTACAGCACTTCATTTTTTATGCCAGCTGCCTTGAGCCTTTGAAATAGGAAAGGATTTTTTTAAAAAAAATCTATATAAATAATGAAATCTCCCATGTTTGGGTTTTGAAATATTGGCAGATCTCAAGACTCCTTGATTACAGCATGTGTTTACACTTCTTTCTTCAATTCAGCTATCTCTCTTGTTACCTGGCTCCCCCACCCCACCCTTTTTCACCTTCTCTCTTTTGCTTCCCTGTCTGGTATCCAGCCAAAAATGACTCAGCAAGATCATCACTTCCTGGAGAGCAAGGAAGAGAAAGTCTATATTTGCTGAATAATGCAGGCATCGGACTGTTTTCAGGGTTCTTGTCATACATCAGTGAAGGACTATAAAGGGAGACCAGAAAGTGACAAACCTTGTCTTTTGAACCTTTGTGAGTTTGAACGTTTGTTGGTGACTCGGTGAGATTTTGCTTTCTCTTTGTGCCAGAAATAAAGCAGAACAACAGGAAAGAAAATGTAACATATTGTAATATGTTTTCAAGCTCAGAGAGGGGTGAAAAAAAGGTGCTTCGTTTGTAACATCAGGCTGAATGACATACCCACTTCTGTTTCATGGAACATATTGGTAACAACCCTCTTTTTATACCAAGAATCACTTCCAAGGTCTCACGACCACCCACACCCCAGTTATACGCTGTTCAAAGTTCTACTTTGTTCAGAAAAATACAATAGTTTGGATTTAAAGGGGCTTCTGTTCTTTTGGTTAAAGATATCATAGACTCTTGGAAATAACAAGCTCCACAGCTCATCATGCCCAGGAATGCTGCTGATGCATCATTGTAGGGCAGTGCTTTTTTTCTTAAAAAATGTTTAGGGGTACTCTCATTTTGACTCAAGAAAATTACCATTTTATAGTTCAGATTGGGGGAAATAAATACAGTAAATGGACAAAAGTACAAAGATTCACGAAATCTTTCAGGGTATGCATACCCCTGCGTACCCCCAGAAAAAAACACTGATTGTAGGTGCCAATAAGGGGGTCAGGGAAGATTCAAACAGTCACCAGGTAAATGGGAACAGAAGGAGTGATGGTTCTGTTAGCTATCATAACATAGAATAATAGAATCTTAGAGTTGGAAGGGACCAAGGATCATCTAGTCCATATTTTAAGGTTGTTCAAATGAATATTCTACAATGTAAAATAGAAAAACTTAATAAAAATTATACAAAACGAAAGGTTCCCACCCCCCAAAATGTTTAGCTAGAATCTCCTTTCTTGTAACTTGAAGCCATTGCCTTGAGTCCTACCCTCCACAGCAGGAGAAAACAAGTATGTTCCCTTGTCCACTGGACAGCCCTTAAGATATTTGAAGGTGGCTCTCGTATTTGAGAAAGACTCCCTTTCTCAAAATTCCTGTGCCATCTCTTTCTCTCCCTCTATAAATGCCACTTCCCAACATTTCACCCCATATTCCCTGTGTCCATCACATTCAATCAACACCCACCCACCTCACTCACACACGAAAACAAAGATCACCACAGCCAATCACAAGCAAACAATCACACCCTAGGCCAACCCCAACCTCTCTCACCACCAAAGGAACACAAGTGAACAACACAAGCAACGCTGACACCAAACTCTACATACATTAAACATAATAGAAACACCGCCACCCGAGCCCACCCCCATCCATCTTCCCTCTCTCCACCCCCCCTTTCTTTTTTCCTTTTTTTCTTCTCCCCCTAATGCCTCAACAAATGAAACGGATTTGTAAAAATGTTACATGGGGGGGGGGGAATACGAGGCATTACACTTACTTCTGTAAAACAAGAAAATCCTTAATAAAATATTTAAAAAAAAGAAGAAGAAGAAACTGTGTCAGAGTTATGGCAGTGGAGGCTGATTCAGCTCTCAATAAATCCTGTTGAGTTCTATGGAAGAATAGGTTGAAAGCTTGATCAAAGTTAAAAGGATGAAGGGATTGACTTCTCAGTCCTGACACTAGACTCACCATTAAATTCACAGGTAGAGGACCAATTTCATCGCTGCCTTAGTAGTCATCGGTAGTCATCAACTGGGTGCCTCTGCCATCAATTCAGAGTGTTGGTGCTGACCTTTAAAGACCTAAATGATCTTGGCCATGTATACCTGAAGGAGCATCTCCACCCCCATCGCTCAGCCCAGACACTAAGGTCCACCTCCAAGGGTCTTCTGGTGGTTCCCTCACTGCAAGAAGTGAAGCTACAGGGAACCGGGCAGAGGGTCTTCTTGGTAGTGGTGCCCGCCCTATGGAACGCCTTCTTATCCGATGTCAAGGAGATAAGTAACTATACAACCTTTAGAAGATGTCTGAAGATGTCTGTTCAGGGAAGTTTTTAATATGCTGGAAGCTACATAGTGTGGCTGGGGCAACCCAGCCAGATGGGCAGGGTGCAATTATTATTATTATTATTATTATTATTATTATTTACAATGAAGTGGGTCATGTTACTGACAACCCAGCTATGGAATGTTTACCCTAGGGAGTTTCACTTCATTACCTTTTTTCAGCACTGGATGAGAACTTTTCAAAAAAATAATAATATCAGGTTGCAAACCATTTTAACCCCTGGTGAATTTGGGGTTTTGTGGTATTTTGATTGAGGCTTTAGCAATAGAGTAGAATCAGATGTTGATGAGCCCCATTGAGTTTGATGGGACAAAATAAAAATGTGGTAACTGGCAACACGATTAAGAGAGGGCAAAACTTGCTTTGCTGTAAGAACCTGGTATTTTCTTTAGCTAATAATTATTTTAAATCAAAGAAGATATAACTGTATAACAGTATTTTATTTATGACTGAGTGAAGATGGCCTCCCATAATTCTCCAGGCCATTTGTGAGTGGGTGGCAGTGGAGAGTGTCTCAGGCAATCCAACTAAATGGGTGGGGTATAAATAATAAAATTACTACTACTACTGCTACTACTACCTAATCAAATAGCCTTCTTAGGGAGTGCAAATCTTCAGAGAATTTCTCAGAACATTTCTGTGAAATCTTGGCTCACAATGTCACATGAAACTATAAATTCATACTGGCAGATGAAGGAAGCTCTGAGTTAAGAGAGGAGAACTGGAAGGAATAGGGCACAAGGTCATCGCTAGTTGCAGAAATATTAAAATATATTGAGTTGGAATCACCCTTGTGTTTGAAACTTCCTCTTCTTGAATATGGGCATAGAAGTTGGGAGATCCCATTCTGTCAAATATTCTTGAGGGTGTGTGGCTAAGATTTTCAGTTCGTTTTTGAGAAATTTCAGCTCTTATGATTATTAAATAAACACATGGCTTTCATATTTTCAGTAATAAGCTGTGAGTCTCCTACAAAGACCCTGAGTTATGAGTGCACTGTCTCGCTCTTTTATTCCCTTTGTTTCCCTCTTTTGCTCCCCTCTTTTATTACCCCTTTCCCAGAATAGGCTAAAAGTGCCAAAGACCTACTGCTCAGCGGAAAGCTCTTTCTGGGCAACTCTGCTATAAATATAACCATGTGGCTGGGCTCTGTGATTACCGTCTTTGAAATAATGGTTTGTCACTTTTGCGTTTACGATGCCACTGATCAGTTTTTTATAATCATAGGAAGGCTCTCTGGGTCTGCTTTTTGTTGCCTCATAATCGCCCGTCTTGTGCGGATGAAGCCTCTGAGCTATCAGTTTTCGCGTCTCGCTGCCCAGCCTGGTTGTGTGATGGAGATTGAACAGCCCCTGCATCTTATTTGTTTCTAATCATATTACACTTGTCTTTAGGGCCTCGGCTGCGGCACCTGTGAAGCTCTATCATCATGAAAAGCCAAAATCAGATTGTAAAAGCCTCTGCTGTTGTTGTATCTTTCGCATTAATCTGCATCCCAAAACAATTCATGCTACTAATGGAAATGTGGACGACTCAAACTGATAAGGGCCTAATCCGTGTGCTGCTCTGAATAGCTTTTATTTCTCTGAGAAACATGACTGGAACACGCTCAGTTGTTCTTCCTTAGTTTGACTGAATAGGAGCCTTATGACAGGAGAGTCAGTCTCTTTGACTTTCATCTACACAAGTGGAAAATAGGCAGAATTTGGTTGAAGGCTGAGCTGCTCGTTTTTATTCCAGGTCTGCATACCCTCCAACAAAGGGATTTGGGTGGCACTGTGGTCTAAACCACTGAGCCTCTTGGGCTTACCGATCAGAAGGTCAGCGGTTCAAATCCATGCAACAGGGTGAGCTCCCATTGCTCTGTCCCAGCTCCTGCCAACCTAGCAGTTTGAAAGCACACCAGTGCAAGTAGATAAATAGGTACTGCTGTGGCAAGAAGGTAAATGGTGTTTCTGTGCACTTTGGCTCCTGTCACAGTGCTCCGTTGTGCCAGAAGCGGTTTACTCATGCTGTTCACATGATCCAGAAAGCTGTCTGTGGACAAACACTAGCTCCCTCAACCCGAAAGTGAGATGAGCACTGCAACCCCAAAGTTGCCTTTGACTAGACTTAACTATCCAGGGGTCCTTTACCTTTTTTCAGCATGAGGTCACAATGGCCAGTCTCTCTCCTTCAAGCAGCCATGGTCCTTCAGGCAAGCAGCATTACCATGGCAGCATGGGGTCACAATGGCCAGTCTTTCTCTTTGAGCATCAGCACAAGGTCACAATGACTAGTCCCTCTCTTTGGTGCTGGCAGCATCAACATTAGCCCACAATGGCCAGTATCCTTCTCTCACTGAAATGAGCAGCAGCAGAAGCATGCTGGGACACAGCCTTCAGGGGTCGCATAACTCCATAGCCTCCAACATTTCTGAAATGAAAAGAGGGACGTCCTATGGAAAAGGAGGACATTCCGGGATCAAATCAGAAACTGGGACTCATCTTGCTTTCAGGCCAGAAACTGGGATGACTTCTGTAAATTTGGGACTGTCCCTGGAAAATAGGGACATTTGGAAGGTCTGGGTTTGGTTAACCTTGTAAACTCCATGACACTTGCCAAGTCAAAGTGCCAAGAACCATGGGCCAGGGGAAAGTTTGGCAGCAGGAAGATTGTGACAGGAAATTCCTCCACCCTCTTTTTTTGCATAACCATGATGGGGAGCCATGTCATGCGAGCATTTTTGCAAGTCTGTCCATTTATCCAGTTGCTTCGTCCTTTGGCCAGAGATTGGTGCAAGGCTGGCATAAGAGACATGCCTGATGGCAGTTGTGCTTACACATCTGGACACACATCTGTAGGGCTTGATCAAACTAACTGCAGGGGCATCGCTGGGCACAGATATTTAGAAACTGCTTCCTCCTTCAAGAGAGGACACTTGCTCCTGTCTAATAAATGGCTATTGGTTTTCAGGGGAAAGGACATATATTCTAGACCCCACCCCCATCATTGTTGTTTGACACCATCATTCTCATTCAGTTATTTCTGTTTCATATACTTGCATGAAGAACCTTAACGGTACACTGCATCTCGTCACCAGAAATAAAAGTGTTATCTCCTGAAAGGTCATGTCTCTTAAGATTAATGTATTGCGCTGAAAACAAATACCACTGGCAATTATCATGTGAGCAGAACCACCACCACAACCGGGCTCTATAAAAGAAAAGGTGCTGGCTTTCATTCCGTGCTACTCGAGATCACTTGCAAAGTGTCTGTTGGCACTTCCTGTTATGAATCCACCTGTCACACATCACATTTCATCAGCCGAGGTGGAAGAAAAATATAATGCAAAAAAGACCTTGGGATCTCATGTATACATCTCATCCAACAACCGCGGCTTTGGCTTGACATTTGCAGGTTGCTTTAGATGGGTAGTGGTTCCACGTTCAGTTTTATGGCGTTGTTAAAATGCACCGGGAAGGTGGAGAGGGTGTGTGAGTTGGCAACAGATTGTGGGGGAAAGCGTACAGCCTCTTCAATGACACCAGCGCCTGTCTTTTATACAAGATCCGCTTCAGGCAGGAAAAGCTCTTGTGTTGTCGCTGTCGCACATGAAGTAAGACATGGGCATCCTGGTGTCAGAGGCTGGAATGGTGGGGACGACCCACCCCCTTCTCCTGAACCTTCCCGAGAACAGGAGGGCAGTATGGATTTAGAACAGTGGTTTGCAGAAGGTCACAGTTCAGAAGCTGCAGAGGGGAGAAGTTGGGAAATATTGGAAGAGGAACAACAGGAAGAAGAAACACCAGGGGAGAGACAGCTGAGAGACCCAGTGTCTTTGGAAAGCATTGCTGACCCCCCTTCTCTCAGGACCAGACGTGCATTGAGAGCAGTGGAACAGAAAGCTCAGAGACAGAAAGCTCAGATTAGCCGACACAGGGTTGACGTAGAATAGGAGAGATGGAGGGGGTGGGACTTTACTCGGAGCAATGCCATTATCTAAGAGAGACTGCATTCCTTCATCTCTCTCTGTGAATATACTGAATAAATGGCTTGGGAAGGACTATTATTGTTCCTCTGCTTCTTGGCTGCTACCGTGGGATTTCCAGAGGTTATGGACTGGGCCAAGAGAGAAGTTTCAGTGTGCTGCAAGGAACCAAGGGTGTTGTCCAGCAGAATTCATACTCAGAGGAGTCCTATTCCTACAAATTGTTTTAAATGGGTCTGCTCTGAGTAGGACTCAGCTGGGTGGTTCCCCAGTTATTTAGTTACTGCCATCAAAGAATGCAGCCAGAGAAGAATGGGGGTGGGTAATTTCACAGCAGCATTTTGGTCAAGAGGCCACCCAGAACACCAACCCAGTTAAGACATGCCAGGAAATGGGGTGCTAAAGTTTATCCTGAGCTGAACCACTTTGGGTGCCATGTACGAATGCCCCCCTACAAACAAAAAGCACCTCTTTTATATATATATATATATATAACTTTTATTAAATTTTCTGTTTTACAATTTAGAATACTCATTTAAACATCCTTAAAATATCAATGACTTCCCTTCCTCTCTTTCCGTGGTACATTTTGCATATCATAAATCCCTGCATATTGTCCATAAACTAAACCATTCAGTTTTCCATTATTACATCCATCAAAACTTATTTACACTGTTGAATTTATCTTAATCCTGCCAAGTTTTCAAGTGTACACAATTTCCCCGCATATATTCAATAAACATTTTCAAATTTTCTCTAAACGTATGTTCTTCTTGTTCTCTTACTTTATATGTTACGTCTGCAACATGTTGCCATTCTTCTTTGGTTGGGACCTCGCTCATTTTCCATTTTTGGGCTAACGAAACACGGGCCACAGTAGTGGCATACATAAATAACCTTTTTTCTCACCTGGGAATTTCTGTCTGAATTATCCCCAACAAAAAGGACTCTGGGTTTTTATTTTGAAAAATACTTTTAAACATGTTTTTCAACTCATTATGGATTATTTCCCAATACTCTTTTACCCTTTTACAGGTCCACCACACGAAAAGTACCTTTTTTCATGTAGAAAGCTAACGTATCAGGAAGAAGAGTTGTACTCACACAAAGAAGACAACTTGAGCCATGACTTTCTTTTATCATACAAAGGAGTTCTGGTGTGAATCTAACTGCACTGATGGAAGCAGCTGGTGGCCTCCTCTTCTGATGTGAACAGGGCAAGTCTACCCTGCCATACCTATAGGCAGTAACTGACTCCATCCTTGCTGGCCACAACCTTGCATGAGGCTTACATCATAAAAGCGGTCGATTGTGAGCTATTTTCACTTGATCCCACTGTGTGTATTGTAAGCTTGAGTTCAGTATGGAGATGTGGAGGCTCCAGCTGCTTGATGGGAGTTGGGAGATGGGCCTGGTCCCACCTGGAGTTGCCAAAGGTTATTTAAAAGAACAGTGGGCTAGTGGCCAAGGAGGATCCTTCACTATTGGTGGTCTTGAGGAACATAAGGCTGCCAAGTAGGTGAAGCTAAGCAGGAGTGGGTCCGGTAAGTGCCTGGATGGTGGACCCCATGGAAGTCATACATATGTTGCCTTGAGATCCATGGTGGAAGAGTGAGTGGGGTATAAATGTAAGAAAATGTTTGTAGACTACTGTGCTGTCACTTGGAGATAGGCTGGAGAAAGGAGGAAGGAGAAAGGAGGAGGAACATGGGTGAAGAAAGCTCGTCTCCTTTCTGTCTGAGGTCTGGGGAAGATGCAGGTGACACGGTGGTCTAAACCACTGAGCCTCTTGGGCTTGCTTATCAGAAGGTTGGCAGTTCGAATCCCCATGACAGGGTAAGCTCCCGTTGCTCTGTCCCAGCTCTTGCCAACCTAGCAGTTTGAAAGCACACCAGTGCAATTAGATAAATAGGTACCGCTGCAGCAGAAAGGTAAAGGGTGTTTCCGTGCACTCTGATTTGCATCACGGTGTCCCATTGCACCAGTAGTGGTTTAGTCATGGTGGCCACATGACCCAGAAAGCTGTCTGTGGACAAACGCCTGCTCCCTCGACCTGAAAACGAGATGAGTGCCGCAACCCCATAGTTGCCTTTGACTGGACTTAACCGTCCAGGGGTCCTTTACTTTTACCTTTACCTAGGGAGGAAGGGCAAGTGCTGACCAGAGCAGGCCCAGACCCTAACCTACCCCACACCCTGAAGCAATATGGAGAACTGAAGTGGGCTGTTCAAGAGCTGAAAAGACTAACTATTAACTATGATTTCTTCCAGATAGTGAAGCACCATCTGCATGGCTTCTTTTCAGAATCATTAACAGCACCTTCATTTATCACGAAGGCCCCGGTAGCCTTTCTTCTCATCTTTGCCATTTTATGTCTATTTAGAACACAGCTCTTTAAAACGTCCCTAGGAAATCTATAAAAGCTCGGTGGAAATAATTCTGCAAAGATTTTTATAGAGAAGCTCGTGGAGCACAATAAATGCTTTCAGTTCGGTGTGCATCATGCTAACTACAAGGCTTCCATCACCCCTAATCTATATAGTTGGCCTTTCTGGCATCGGATGGCAGTGTTTGGGAAGGCAAGAGATATCTGCAGGGAAGAATTGGGAAAGGCAGCTCTACTGCCGGGGTGATTCGGACCCTCAGGCCTGGGGGCTGAATGCAATTCTCTTTTTTCTTTAAATGATATTTATTCCAAGTTTAAAATTACAAAAAAAGGAAAAAAACAATACAAAATACAAAGAAAATTTAACCATAACAAAGCAAAAAGTGACAAGAAAAGAGTGAACAATAAAATAGAGTAAAAAAGAAGACGAGACAAAAAATATAAAAATACATTGAGTTAAAATAGAACAAAAACAGATTAAACCTTTACATAACCTTTTCCCTTTACTTATTTCCATGACCTCCTCTCACCTCCCAGTTTTGTATTCTAGTTCAGATCGTATTTCCAGCAAATCCTTCTAACCTTATTTTCATTTGCGTATTTTAATTTAAGATAATGTAGTTAAACATCCTCTGTTTCATCAATTTCATCAACTCATTTTTGCTTAATCCTTTGTATCATATCTACCAAAATGACCTAATTTTCTTTTTCCAACATCTTTCTAACAGTCTTTTATATTACAATATTTTTGAAGATATATTTTGAATTTTTTCCAATCTTCTTCCATCGACCCTTCTCCCTGGTCTCGAATTCTGCCAGTCATCTCAGCCAGTTCCATGTAGTCCATCACTTTCATCTGCCATTCTTCTCGGGTGGGTGCAATTCTCAAAGCTTCTCTATCTGACCCAGGCAACATCTCTTTGGAGCCTCACCTCCTCCTTGCCCTTCTTCACACACACCCTCAGTATTCTTTCCTAGTTGGCTTGTTTCCTTGAAAAGGTCTCTTACATCCCAGGATGGAGAGGGATGTGTAACTGTGTACAGAAACTAGCCTGCTTTACAGAGGCAGAATTTAGATTGATTGTTCCCCCTGAGCTCCTTTGGAGGGAGGGCAGGATATAAATTTTATTTTTTAAATAAAAAATAATATGATGCCTCACCTGGTGGGTGGGCGGAGTAGACTACATGCATCCACCTCTCAAGAGAAACAGTGAGGATCTGGCCAAGCTAAAGTGCATCCCAAATTTAAGCTGCAGTGAGAAAACGCCTAGTCACATCCCTGGCCATCACCTGTCCTAGCTACAAGAGGACCCAAAATTGGTCTGCAAATTTCATCTAGGAAGAAGAAGATGAAGAGTTTGGATTTGATATCCCGCTTTATCACTACCCAAAGGAGTCTCATAGTGGCCAACAATTTCCTTTCCCTTCCTCCCCCACAACAAACACTCTGTGAGGTGAGTGAGGCTGAAAGACTCAAGGTCACCCAGCAGCTGCATGTGGAGGAGCGGAGACGCGAACCTGGTTCCCCAGATTACAAGACTGCCGCTCTTAACCACTACACCACACTGGCTCTCAAGGAGAAGCCATGATGTTCTCTGTGGGAAGCGCATGTATGACTCCCCCCCCAGTTATACATTCCTCATCATATAGTGCGGTGTGCACATATCTCTACACTAAAGACCTGCAATGATTTGACACCAAGCGTTGATTTCCCTGAAAGAATTCTGGGGATTGAATTACATTGATCAAGGGTGCTGAGAGTTTTCTGTTTAAGATCTCTTGGTCCCCGGAATTGATTCTTGTTCTGTGAGGCAGAGAGAAAGGGCTACCACATTTTCAGAAGTTTACAGAGGACCATTTGCAAGGACGCCAGAAATGCTAACATTTCTCACAATAAATTCTGTATTAGTTCAGATATACTAGCAGGTCTCTCTAGATTAGGGTTGCCATATTTCAAACAGGGAAAATCCAGACAGAAAAGTTGTTGGTTTTGGGGGGGGGGGCAGAGCTGGCAAAATTGCAAAAAAATAAAAAATTCCATTGTCCTATACTGAACAACCTTACATTTACAGAGCAAAATATCCTCTTGAATTATATACCCAGCACATGGAACCTTACAAAAAGACAATCTGAGTGGACTCTCCATGCCCTTACCACAACAAAAAGACTGCTACAGATGAACTGGAAAAATAAAAATGTGGCTCCCTTCTATGGTTGGATTGAAGACTTATACAAACTGGCAACATATGAACAACTTGCATATAAACACAGACTTGCCATGGACAAATTCAGTGATATTTGGAATCCATTCTTATAAATACTGTACTAGATTATGATCTGATGAAGTACAATAACAACTTTGTAAACTATACAGTTTTGAGTTTTTCTTTACTTTCCCTTCTACACAGGTGCTGTTTCTCGTTCTCTTTTTCTCTCTTATTTACAGCTCACCATGTTTAGTGTACATATAATTATGTACTTTTTGAACTTTCAATAAAGATGTCTGGAAAAAAGAAAGAAATGCTGTTTTTGAGCTATTTTGATGGGAAATCAGCAAAAGGCACTGTCAACATGGACTGCCATAGGTCCAAATTTTCCCTGTTAACGATTTTCACCCAGACACTGCTGCCGACTGCAGTATTCTGAATATGTCCGGGACGTCCCAGACATATGGCAACCCTGCTCTATATAAGATTTTCCACAGACATTCTGAACCGTGGGAGCAAACAGAGATTTTGGATTACCATCTCACTGGTGCCCTGAACCCTCCCAGAAACATTTTCAAGTACAGTGGAAGCTTGATTAGCTATCTCAGTTGGAGGACATCTGTAGCCATTTGAAGGGGTGATAGCTGACAGCTGAGTCTGCTAATCATATTACCCATGCTAATCAGTGTTAATCAATTCATGCTGAACAATGATCAGCAGAGGGCATGACCTCATTCCAGTTAATCCGGACACCTGTGAGTGCAAAAGAACAAAGATTATGGGAAATTAATTTAAATCCAGGCTTAAATTCTGCACTAAATGTTATGGTCAATTTTTTTATTGACTTTGGAAAGATCAGGTGGAAGCTGTAACTTTGAAACAGGGACGCTTGAGCAATTTGATCCACAGCTCTAGAACTAATGTGCAGCTCAGGATTTAGTTACCCAAAAGATTTTGCATTTGTCTGAATGCCCTGGTGCAGTTCTTGGCAGATGTAGTTCAGACAGACAGATAGACAGATATGTTTATTTAAATAGTAAGCATTGTGATCTGTTTATTTTTTTAATCCTACAAATTAATTCAGAAACCGGATGGAATTGAACTATTTGTAAAAGCATATGAATGTAACACAAACCAGACAGATACGGATTTATCTATCCCTATTGCAAAATTAAGGGATGCGGGTGGCGCTGTGGTCTAAATCACAGAGCCTAGAGCTTGCCGATCGGAAGGTCGGTGGTTCGAATCCCCGCGATGGGGTGAGCTCCCGTTGCTCAGTCCCTGCTCCTGCCAACCTAGCAGTTTGAAAGCACGTCAAAGTGCAAGTAGAAAAATAGGTACCGCTCCAGCGGGAAGGTAAACGGCGTTTCCGTGCGCTGCTCTGGTTCGCCAGAAGCAGCTTAGTCATGCTGGCCACATGACCCGGAAGCTGTACGTCGGCTCCCTTGGCCAATAAAGCGAGATAAGCGCCGCAACCCCAGAGTCGGCCACGACTGGACCTAATGGTCAGGGGTCCCTTTACTTTACCTTTATTGCAAAATTATTGAGGGTGTAGTTAGATTTGTTCCATTATTTTACTTAAACATTCTTTTAACCATGTACTTTTTCAGCTCACTTGTTTTCATGGCGGAAACTTCCACTGATTTCAATAGTGCTTACATCTGGGTAAATGTGCACAGGGTTGCCCCATATATCCTTGTTTGTTTTGATCAATGGAATGTGGGAAAATGTAAGTGTTTTAGCCTCCCTCTTTCTGTCACTTCTTAACTCTTTTGATTTGGGTAGGCATCAATCGTGGGCCTTCTCTCCAATCAATCCTGCCATCCTAAGCACATTTTTAAAGCTGTAGGAAGCGCTGGGGCATATTCCCAAGTCTGTGTATGCAGAAGCGAACACAGCTGCTCTCCCTGTGCAAAGGTCAGAGGGGGCAGGGTTTCTGTTGAGGCAGGTGATTAGCTGTGGGAGGAGCTTATCAGAGCTTTCAGGGCGGCAGCTGAAGAAGGAGCAAAAAGGGTTTTCTTGTGTGTGTGTTTCTTTGTGGCTGATTAGCTGCTCTCCCTGTGCAAAGGGATCCATCTTTTAGATTTAGGGGAGCTAGTCTCAAACGTTTGTTGGGGGAGACCTAGGTTTTTTGGGGGGGAGTTATTTGTCCTGTCTTCTCGCTTTTTATGATGGAGGACCGCTGTAGCCACCCCCAACGACACGTTCTCAAGATGGAGGGGGAGGGAACAACTGCAGTCGCCTGCGGTTCCTGCGCAATGTTTGCCATCTTGCCAAAGGTTGCAGGCAGCTTTACCTGCAGCAACTGCATGTTGATTGCCCTCTTAGAAGACAAAGTCCAGCAACTGGAGGAACGTGTAGCTACGCTCCAAAGAATTAGAGAGCTGGAGCTCTTCTTGGAAGCAACAGAGCACACCGTCTCCACCAAGGAGGAGACAGGGGACTCCCCTGAGAAGGAGGCTAGTTCACCAACACAGGAGCCAGATATATGGAGAAACGTGACTCAAAGAAGTAGGAGGCTCAGGGTTCGCTCTGATTGTTTAGAAATACACAATTGCTTTGAGGTCCTCTCCCCTAGCATGGAAGACGAAGAGCAGACTCCATTTGAGGATCTCTCCCTCATTACAGTCGATCAGGTATATGAAGACGAGCAGCAAAGTCAGTCCTCAGGGAATGTGCAGGCGACCTTGGAACGGACAGCTCATGGAAGAACCCCGACCAAACCTAAGAGGAGGCGTGTAGTGGTGATAGGGGATTCCCTACTGAGGGGAACAGAAGCAGTGATCTGTGGGCCTGACAAGATGTCTCGGGAAGTGTGCTGTCTCCCCGGGGCTAAGATCCAAGATGTAACTGAACGACTGCAAGGAATCATAAAACCCACTGACAAATACCCCTTCCTCTTGGTTCATGTGGGAACCAATGACACTGCAAGCAATAGCCTCCAGAAGATCAAAAGAGACTACGAGGCTCTGGGCAGGAAATTGAAGCAATTAAATGCACAAATTGTCATCTCATCTGTCCTCCCAGTTGAACGACGTGGCCCAGGGAGAGAGGGGAAAATAGTGGAAGTGAACAGCTGGCTTCGCAAATGGTGTAAACAGGAACGGTTTGGATTCTTAGATCACGGACTGCAGTTTCTTGAAGATGGGCTTCTGGCAAGCGATGGGCTGCACCTCACAACGGTTGGGAGGAATGTTTTTGCCAAAAATCTCAGAAACCTCATCAGGAGGGCTTTAAACTGACTAATGTGGGGGAGGGAGACAGTGCTCCTGAAGGTAGGAGTCTATCAATTGATGAAGATGATCATCCAAATGTCATAGACCAAATGGAGCAAACAGCACGCAGACCTAGTGGTGGGAGGAAAAAATCCTTAAATAAGAGACATGGGGGAATGATTAATGGACTTCAGTGTCTGTACACTAATGCGCAAAGCATGGGAAATAAACAAGATGAGCTTGAGCTCTTGGTACAGCAAACTAAATATGACATAATAGGCATCACTGAAACCTGGTGGGATAAGTCCCACGATTGGAATGTAATAATGGAGGGATACAATCTATTTCAGAGAAACAGCCCAGACAAGAAAGGAGGAGGAGTGGCGTTATATGTCAGGGATGTGTATACCTGTGAAGAGATCCAAGATTTAGAACCTCAAAGCCAAAGTGAGAGCATTTGGGTCAAAATTAAGGGAGAGAAGAATAACAGTGACCTCATTGTGGGAGATTACTATAGATCCCCAAGCCAAACGGAGGACATAGATGATGCCTTCCTGGAACAGATGGCCAAGCATGCAAAAGGAAGGGAGATAGTAGTAATGGGGGACTTCAATTACCCGGATATTTGTTGGATGTCAAACTCAGCCAAGAGCATAAGGTCAAACAGATTCCTCACTGGCCTTGCAGACAACTTCATTGTCCAGAAAGTGGGAGAAGCAACAAGAGGAACAGCCATTTTAGATCTGGTCCTAACCAATGTTGCTGACCTGGTTAGTGGGGTAGAAGTGGACGGATCATTAGGCGCGAGTGATCATGCTCTTCTGAAGTTTACTATACAGCGGAAAGGAGCAGCCAAGCATACTAGGACTCAATTTCTTGACTTTAAGAAAGCCGACTTCATAAAACTTAGGGAAGTGCTGGGTGAGATCCCATGGACAGTAATACTAAAAGGAAAGGGAGTTCATGATGGCTGGGAGTTTGTTAAGAGGGAGATAGTAAAAGCACAACTTCAGGCAATACCAATGAGACGGAAACATGGAAGGTGCCTAAAGAAGCCAGGGTGGCTATCTAAAGAACTTTTAACTGAGTTAAGATTAAAAAAGGATGTGTACAAAAAATGGAAAAGGGGGGAAACCACCAAAGAGGAATTCAAACAAATAGCCAGGACGTGTAGACACAAAGTCAGAAAAGCTAAAGCACAGAATGAACTCAGGCTTGCTAGAGAGGTTAAAAGCAACAAAAAAGGCTTTTATGGGTATGTTCGTAGCAAAAGGAAGAACAAAGAAACAGTTGGATCACTCAGAGGAGAAGATGGTGAAATGCAAACAGGGGACACAGAAAGGGCTGAACTCCTCAATGCCTTCTTTGCCTCAGTCTTCTCCAATAAAGAAAACAATGTCCGACCTGATGAATTTGGAGCAAATGATTCAGCAGAGGAAACATAGCCCAGAATAACTAAGGAGATAGTACAAGAATACTTGGCTAGTTTAGATGTATTCAAGTCTCCAGGGCCAGATGAACTGCATCCAAGAGTATTAAAAGAACTGGCAGATGTGATCTCAGAACCACTGGCAGTCATCTTTGAGAATTCCTGGAGAACAGGCGAAGTCCCAGCAGACTGGAGGAGGGCAAATGTTGTCCCTATTTTCAAAAAGGGGAAAAGAGAGGACCCAAATAATTACCGCCCAGTCAGTCTGACATCAATACCAGGGAAGATTCTGGAGCAGATCATTAAGCAAACAGTCTGTGAGCACCTAGAAAGGAATGCTGTGATCACCAATAGTCAGCATGGATTTCTGAAAAATAAGTCATATCAGACTAACCTGATCTCGTTTTTAGACAGAATTACAAACCTGGTAGATGAAGGGAACACAGTGGATGTAGCCTACCTTGATTTCAGCAAGGCATTTGACAAGGTGCCCCATGATATTCTTGTAAAGAAGCTGGTAAAATGCGGTCTTGACTATGCTACCACTCAGTGGATTTGTAACTGGCTGACTGACTGAACCCAAAGGGTGCTCATCAATGGTTCCTCTTCATCCTGGAGAAGAGTGACTAGTGGGGTACCACAGGGTTCTGTCTTGGGCCCGGTCTTATTCAACATCTTTATCAATGACTTGGGTGATGGTCTCAAGGGCATCCTGATCAAATTTGCAGATGACACCAAACTGGGAGGGGTGGCTAGCACCCCAGAGGACAGGATCACACTTCAAAACAACCTTGACAGATTAGAGAACTGGGCAAAAACAAACAAGATGAATATTAACAGGGAGAAATGTAAAGTATTGCACTTGGGCAAAAAAAATGAGAGGCACAAATACAAGATGGGTGACACCTGGCTTGAGAGCAGTACATGTGAAAAGGATCTAGGAGTCTTGGTTGACCACAAACTTGACATGAGCCAACAGTGTGACGCGGCAGCTAAAAAGGCCAATGCAATTCTGGGCTGCATCAATAGGAGTATAGCATCTAGATCAAGGGAAGTAATAGTGCCACTGTATTCTGCTCTGGTCAGACCTCACCTGGAGTACTGTGTCCAGTTCTGGGCACCACAGTTCAAGAAGGACACTGACAAACTGGAACGTGTCCAGAGGAGGGCAACCAAAATGGTCAAAGGCCTGGAAACGATGCCTTATGAGGAACGGCTAAGGGAGCTGGGCATGTTTAGCCTGGAGAAGAGGAGGTTAAGGGGTGATATGATAGCCATGTTCAAATATATAAAAGGATGTCACATAGAGGAGGGAGAAAGGTTGTTTTCTGCTGCTCCAGAGAAGCGGACACGGAGCAATGGATCCAAACTACAAGAAAGAAGATTCCACCTAAACATTAGGAAGAACTTCCTGACAGTAAGAGTTGTTCGACAGTGGAATTTGCTGCCAAGGAGTGTGGTGGAGTCTCCTTCTTTGGAGGTCTTTAAGCAGAGGCTTGACAACCATATGTCAGGAGTGCTCTGATGGTGTTTCCTGCTTGGCAGGGGGTTGGACTCGATGGCCCTTGTGGTCTCTTCCAACTCTATGATTCTATAATTCTATGTAAATGTGTTTAGGGAAAGGGCAGTAGTCAGGAAACAGCACTTCCACTTCTAAGTCAAAAGAACAGCCAATGAACTCCTTGCACTTCATTGATTTAACCTGTGTTCCTGTAAGTCAGCCATACTGATCAGTCACAGCAGGTCTGCTGACAGCGAAAGCAAATTAAAAATAAATAAAAATACTGTTATTGTGTTCGAGGTGTATTACCAGAAATGCAGCTGGCAAAGAATTCCACACCCTTATCGAACCTTCTTATGCATAATGGATCCCCTTTGATTTTTCTGATGCTTGAGGTTGTGAACTTATTGGATTTATGTCAGCAGCTAGAATTTTTGCAGGGGCTATTATTTGGCATGTCCAATTTTATTTTGATAGTGGTAATGAGCTTTGATGGGAGACTTTCTCCTCCTGAGAGATGTCTTCTGCATAAAATCTCAGTTCTGTGGAAATGGAAGGGGAATCTACCCCGAACCAAATTATAAATAGTAGCACTGGGAGTACCGCTTTAGGCTTTTGAGATAGGGGTTTCACATCTTAATGAAAGGTTTATTTATTTAAAAGGTTTATATCCCAACTTTGGCTACAAGAACCCCAGAGGTAGGGTGGTCGTTTATCACAACACTAAAAAGACGGACACAGGTCTCCGTAAAAATTGCCTATGCCAAGTATGGAAGCAAATTTAGAAATAATTGCTATAATTATACAGTGGTACCTCGGGTTACATACGCTTCAGGTTACATACACTTCAGGTTACACACTCCGCTAGGCCAGAAATAGTGCTTCAGGTTAAGAACTTTGTTTCAGGATAAGAACAGAAATCGGGCTCTGGCGGCGCAGCAGCAGCAGGAGGCCCCATTAGCTAAAGTGGTGCTTCAGGTTAAGAACGGACCTCCGGAACGAATTAAGTACTTAACCTGAGGTACCAGTGTATACAATTGTAGCAAACATCTATTCAAAGCGGACTTGGCATGGGAGACCCGGATGCCTTGCAGGGCTTTCGAGGGAAACATAGAGAAGTCAGTGAGGCTGAGGTCATGGGTGTCAAGACTAGGCATAGAGCCGGAGCCCACAAAAGAGGGAGGCAATTTATAAAGCCCATTTCACCTACATCTGAGGTCCCATGGGGCCAGTCTGGGAGCTGGCTGGTGCAAGGTCAGGGACACAGTGTGGGGGTGCCAGTGGGGCTGTGGAGGAACCCACTCCTTTGGAGAGGAAGGCCGTGCTGTGGGCTCCGATGTGGGGGCACCTAGTTTGTTCCCCACTAAGTGCTGCGACGGCTGCTCAGGCTCCCCCCAGTGGAGGAGGGCTGCCAACACTGCTTGCCCCTGGTGAGGGGAAGGGTTGCTCTGATGGTGTCAGCAGCAAGGGCTGGGGGGGAGGTGCCGTAGCAGGATCCGTCACTCTCCACACTCTGTGCCTGCCCCCTCGTGTGCAGTTACCTCCCCCGGCACACCCGCCTGGTACACATGCATCTGCTCCAGGTACTGCTGTTGTTGTTGTTACCATCCCACCCATTCATCCGGGTTTCCCCAGCCACTCTGAGCGGCTCCCAAAAGATTAAAAACACAATAAAACATCAAACGTTAAAAACGGCCCTAAACAGGGCTGCTTTCAGATGTCTTCTAAAAGTCAGATAGTAGCTTATTTCCTTGACATCTGATGGGAGGGCGTTCCACAGGGCTGGTGCCACTACCGAGAAGGCCCTCTGCCTGATAAGAGGTCAGGCTACATGGCTGTGCAAGTTCCAGTAGGGGAGGGGAGGGGAGGAGCTGATATTATTTATTAACTGGCTTCCATATCTGTCTGTCTGTCTGTCTGTCTGTCTGTCTGTCTGTCTGTCTGTTTATCTATCTGTCTACACTAGGAAAATTGTAGGGAAAAGTGTATTTCTGAGGTTTGATGGCTCATAGCACCACTTTTTTTGGAGTAATACCATAAAACTATATATCAATGGAAAGATGATTTATTGAAGCATGTAATGCAACAAAGTTTGTTCAATTATCTGTATTCTATCAAAAGTTATAGCCAAATAACCAGAAAATGTTTGATCTGCAGTAGCTTTCCTTCATTTGAATGTAGCCAATGAGCATGAGTGAGCCAATCAGGTATTATGGGCCATCAAACCTCAGAAAAACACTTTCCGCACAATTTTGGCCACTAGTGTATATATCAAGCCGATATACAAAATATAATAAATAAAAGACAGTTTAAAGCAACACACACACACGAATATGAATTAATAATAATAATAATAATAATAATAATAATAATAATAATACAAAACAGACCTATTCATCCTGCTGGGAAAGCTTGTTGAAATGAAAATGTACAAAGCTAAAATGTGCATATGCTATTCTACCCAGTTCTGCTGCTAGGACTGCTCACTTCTGTCATGTGGCCCCCAGGAGTATGCACAGAAGGGATTGTGGCCCTCAGTGTGGGCAAAGCTTCTCCGCCACTCCTAGCATCTTTACAAGCATCAGGAGTACTTTACGGTCCTCTGCACCATCACAGCAACTGTGTGAGGGAGGGAGAGTCAGGAGACAAAACCCTTCCCAAACTTCAGAGTTTTAGGGCTAAATGCGAGTTTTGAGTTTTGAGCTCCTGCATTCGAGCTTAACTTTCACCGAATGCATCAATGGACGATGGGCAATGAAATGCAATCAGAGCCGTAACGCTTTGCATAGTAAGCAGTGGAGATTAATTGTTATAGCGTCAATGCCAGAAACAATCCCAATAAAAACATTCAGAAATCCCTGGGCTTGCATTGAATTAAGTTAAATTGCCTCCAAACGACTGTATAGGCTGTCCGTCTGACAGCAAATCACATTCCCCAGAATAAAATCACATTGTACATTGGTGGCTATAGGAGCTGCTGTGCGTGATGAAACTGCTTTGTAAATAATATTTCATATTAACAAATTCACGGGGCACCCCTTATGGGAAAGGGGAGGTTGAAATATTTTAGAGGTGCGCCAGCAGTTCAGTTCATCGGTGTCAACTGTAGGAGTTAAAATCTTGCCAGTGCAATTGCCTACATGCCTGCAGAAAAGTGAGTTCACTGGAGCTTACTGCCAGGCTAGTATTTGCAGGATTACACACTTCAGCTGAATGAAGTTTCCTCCATAAACGGAGTGGATCTTTGGCAAATATTTTCAGTGGTGCTGAGAAATGCCTCACCTTTTTGGATTTTTTTCAGAAAGCCCTGAAAAAGGGTTTTCACACAGACACACAGACACAGATACACACACAAACACACACACACACACACACACACACACACACACAATGCCTTTACTGCCCCAGACGTTCACTTGCCACCATTTGCATACAGAAGTATCTTCATGTTGCCAGATCTGATTGACTACAAAGTATTGTGTGCAGTGGTGCCTCACTGTGGGAAAAGGCAGAAGCCCTATTCCTGGTGGCACTATTGTCAGGTGTGGAGAGTCCTCCCCTCCCTTCGGTAACTTCCCAGATAAGAATTAACGAGCAGTTGATAGATTCATAGTCCTTTTATTACAGCATCCTATTGCAAGCACAAATACACAGCTCTCCGTAAGGAGGCAGTTGCCTAGTCCAGGGGTCAGCAACCTTTTTCAGCCGTGGACTGGTCCACCGTCCCTCAGACCTTGTGGGGGGGCGGACTATCTATCATCTATCATGAATTCCTATGCCCCTCAAATAACCCAGAGATGAATTTTAAATAAAAGGACGCATTCTACTCATGTAAAAATATGCTGGTTCCCGGACCATCCACGGGCCAGATTGAGAAGGCAATTGGGCCGCACCCGGCCCCGGGCCTTAGGTTGCCTACCCCTGGCCTTGACCAATCATCCTTCTGGCTTCCGCAGCATTTTGGGCACCAATGGGAAGTTCCTCCCTCCCTCTGACTCCTTTGTTCTCTGATACGTTCGGACCTCTGAGTCCATGGAGAGGGGTGGGGTCCTCCATGCTCTCCAGTGACGACTCAGCTAGCTGCCCCCTCCCTTCTGGTTCTGTTGTCATTATCTCGTAACTGGATAACTCCACCCTAATCTGTTCAGCTCCTGTCTCTCTCTCTCTCTGCTTCTGAACATGCTGTGGACAAGGGAGGCGATTCTTCCCCCTCCAGCTCTCCATCAGAGAGAAGCTGGTCTGCCATAGAATGCATTCCCCAGTCCTTGTCTTCAGGCCATTCCCTGACAACTGTGCTCATCCAGACAGGGATGGATTGAGGCGAAAACAAGATTGCAGAAACTCTAGGCTGGTGGCTATTTCCCTGCAGGTACATGCACAAATCTATAGGATTGCGCTGGCAAGTTGTTAACTCCTCAGCTTCACCACCAGCTCTTCCCTTCACCCTGCCCCTGCCCTAACAAGCATAATGTTTCCATGCGACCATCCTTCAAAATTTGCAATTATCCAAACTTTGCAACGCCATTCTCCAACCAAGCAATGTTTACCAAAATGCATGTATCCTTTTGGGGGACTATTTTTGTATTTAAAAAAACACCGCTGTCAAAGGAAATCGTGGGAGCAGGAATTGAGATAGGAGCAGTGGAAGTGAAGCGATAAAATAATTGTATTAGAGGGATGTCTGTGATAGATAAGTGTTTAATGTATGATGCAGTAGAAAAAAGTTTAAGAAAAATACTGTGGAGGTGAGGGGGGAGTCAGTGTGTGAAACAATGTAACTATTTAATTTGAAGTCAATTTGTAAAGAATTGAAAATTCCATTAAAAATATATTATTAAAAAATGTATGTATGAGGGTAAGATGTGCATCCAAATGAATATATTGGTGAAAATCCATCTTTTCCTGGGAGCAAGCCCCACTGAATACTGAGTATTGTTCTGTTAGTCCCTTAGCTACTATGCCATACCAGTTGTAGACATTATTGTAGCAGCCACAGCTCCTTCATCACATACATATATATAGATTTTTCAAGGTTCAAAAAGATTCACATATATTAGGAACCTTTAGCAGAGTAAAACAAAGGAATGTATATGCTGAGCCAGGGTTTTAAATGGTTTGCCGTCGCCGCCAAATTAGGACAGACATTTTAATGCCTCATGTTCTGTACGTGTCAGGGACTTGGCAAAAGGGGAGGACACTGGAAAGGGGGATGATGTCAGAGGCTGGGCAGAGGAGGAGGAATGGTGGAGAGTGCCTCCCCATCCTGACCCTTCCAGGGAGGCAGAAGAGGAAGACAGTATAGATTTGCAACAGGGGTTTGAGGAAGGTCACAGCTCAGAGGCACATGAGGGGGAAAACTGGGAACTCATGGGAGAGTCAGAACAACACCCGGCTGACACTTTGTCATTAGAAAGTATCCCAGACCCTCCATCTCCCAGAACCTGGCAAGCCTTGAAAGTAGGAGAGCAAAGAGCTCAAAGACAGAGGGCACCTAGCAGCACCCATAGAAGTGACGAATGATGAAGTGGGAGAGGGGTGGAGATTCACTTGGGACAATGCCATTATCCAAGAGGCTGGGTTCTATAGCCTCTCACTGTAAAGTGTGGAATTAAAAAAAAGACTGTAAGAAACTTTCCCTTGTCTTTCTTCTTTCCTGGGCAACCAGCTAGGAGCCGTTGACAGCACCCTGACAGTATGCATCCCTAACTACTTAGAAGATATTGTCAGAAGACCAAGGGCTGGATCCGACGCTGAAGCTTTTCTAAGTCGTACCACTCCGAGCTGCAGAGGAGGGCTGCATCTTTGTTCATGACCGCACGGAATAAATTCCTCAATGTGAAAAACTGTGTGTCAAAAGAAGCCTTTAAAAGGAGGTTATCTACCTTCAGGATGCCAACTTGCCCTCCACATTGAGGAAGCCCAGTGTCACATGACATCAAATGCACACCTTGAGCAATCGGGGGGGGGCATGAACCAGGTGCCTCCTGCAGAGATCCCCATTGCCCCCTGCCCCCGCACAGCACATGTGCACTTGCCCATTCACAATGGGGAATGGGGAGTGCAGAGGGCACGTTTAAAGGCAGGAGGCTGATCTGTCCCCGTCCCCCCAATATTTGGGGGGGGCTTGGCCCCCTGCCCACAAATATTGAGGGGTCCAAAGCCCCTTCCACCGCTTGTAGTTGGCACCCCTGTTCAGGATGCCTTGTTTTTCCATTGGGGGGCAGTATTAAAAAATGTACCATCCCTCCCACATCTGGAGTGAAGTGTTGCAGGCTGGTAGAAGGTTTACTGACTGTTGCGTGTGTAAACTCTAAAGAAGGGAAGTCAGAGGAAGTTATGAAGAGGGGATTATGTTGCGGGGTGGGTGGCATCCAAGTAAATTATCTCTTAGGAGAGAGAGTGGCATCTCCTTTGTTACCAGGCCCCCTCACTTCCAGACAACTTCCAGCTTCAAATTATTCTCCCCATCTGTTCAGCAATTCCCCATTAAGCATGTAGCATGTGTATTATTAGAAAGATCATACAGCATAATTGTATAGTGACAAAGGCACACAGGTGCTGAGTGTATTTTGGGCTTCCTTGCCTTTCACCTGGTATGCTTTTTAAAATAGGTTTACTTTTGTATTTTAAAGAAACAAAAAAAAACCCCCTGCCTATTACATGCCAGATGTGGTAGAAGGAGGGTCTATGTCTGTTACAGGATCACTAGCTGTGTACAGTGGTACCTCGGGTTAAGTACTTAATTCGTTTCGGAGGTCGGTACTTAACCTGAAACTATTCTTAACCTGCCTGAAGCACCACTTTAGCTAATGGGGCCTCCTGCTGCTGCCACGCCGCCAGGGCACGATTTCTGTTCTCATCCTGAAGCAAAGTTCTTAACCTGAAGCACTATTTCTGGGTTAGCAGAGTCTGTAACCTGAAGCGTATGTAACCCGAAGCGTATGTAACCTGAGGTACCACTGTACTCAAGGAGACTCATAGGACTGTCAGTGAAAGCCAGTGTAGGTCACTCAGTGTCAGAAGTAACAGGTGTGATTTGCTCCTTTTGCAAAATGTCCCAAAGCACATTTCAGTCCAGTTACATTGAGCATAATGGTACAGGTAAAGGACCTCTGGACGGTTAAGTCCAGTCAAAGGCAACTATGGGGTGTGGCACTCATCTCACTTTCATTTGTCCACTGACAGCTTTCCGGGTCATGTGGTCAGCATGACTAAACCGCTTCTAGCACACCAGGATGAGTGCCAGAGCGCACGGAAACGCCATTGGCCTTCCCGCCACAGCAGTACCTATTTATCTACTTGCACTGGTGTGCTTTTGAACAGCTAGGTTGGCAGAAGCTGGGACAGAGCAACGGAAGCTCACCCCATCGCACAGATCCAAACATTCAGTGGGAGCCATTAAAAACTGATTTCTGTTTGTCAGTCATACAACTGCAGGATGAAACTTGGAACTGTTATATGTAAACAGGTAGCTCATCACTGGGATAGGAATAGATAGAGAGAGCTGATTTTTGCAAATGCCTTGGAGGCTTCAGCTCTCCAGGAGCCACATTGCTCTCCCCATATTGCCTCTGCCATTGGTGACCCAACCACTCAGTATTGGAATCAAAGAGCCAATTTTTGAGTTTCCTGAATCTCTGTTTCCTTTAATGGGGCACCTAAGACCTGAATAGGACTCTTATCTGTATCTGTGTATTGCTCAGTGCACACATATTATCTGCTTGCTTCAGACATGGCATGGGCTCCTTTTGCCTAGCAACGGAGGCAACGTATTGGAGACAGTTAAAGATTTACATCAACTCGAAAGGCAATTGAGGAATGCACTCAGAAACTAAGCTGGCTCCCTTGCCCAGAAGACATGTATCCTTTAGAAAACTCATTTTCAGAAGAGAGGGGAGGGGAAACCCATATGCCATCACGGAGCTTTTCGCAAGTCTCACATCACCCTCTCTGTTGACAGCTCAATGTTCTAGCCAAGAAAATGTACAACACTTGACTCCCCAGTGACAATGTGCTTAAGTTTGGGCTTTGAGGTTCGAAGCTCCTCTATTGGCAGATTAATCACACACACACAGAGGGTAACAGGAATTTCATCTTCCCCTAGGAAAAATGGGGAAAATGTGCACCATATTCTGACAAAGCTGTACCCGCAAACTATTTCTATAAATATTACCAGATGAAAGTGCCTGGCATTGGCCTGGAATTCAAGGGAAAAATATTGAGATTTTAAAACACATTGTGTAATTTGTTAGTTTTAGATAAGTTGTGTACAGACACATAAACCTGGGCAGGCCACAGGCCTGGGCAGGCTGGGTCTTCCTGTTATATACCTGCTGGGATTGACAAGGCATCTGACCCTCACCTGAATCTCATAGCTCTCCTGACGGGTGCTTTGTTCTGCAGCCACAGTGTGGAAATAAAAGTTGAGATTGCCCATCAGATACCAGGCACTCTACTATTCAAATTAGGCTCCAGTGTTTTTGTTACAATCCCATCCTCAATTAGGTAATCAATTTTAATCTAACATGCAAATTCTCAAAACTTTCTTATTTGTTAATTCGAGCAAATAAACTACTGCTCTCACTTCATTACAAACAGTATTTCTACCTGAAACACACTTCAGCAAACCTGCTCCTCTTTCTTTCACAGATATTTTGTTGCCATTTGCAACTGTAGCTGCCTATGATTAGTTATCATTTAACTATTGAGGGAAATAATTAGCATCACATGTCATGTGTATGAAAGTTGCCGAATCAATTAACAAACCAGAAGGATTACTGTTAATAGCACCTGTTTTCCTATAACTTGAGATAGCTGGATAGTTCTGATGAACTGCAAAAGCATTTTTAGTTTGCTTTCTGTTGCCACCCTGGAACTTTTCTTTATTAGTGCCACTTTGTTTTGTATGATTCCTTGCAAATAAAGGAAAACAACTTTTCTGCTTTGATAGGTTGATAATATAATTTTGGTTACTGAGGATGAACAAGATTGTACAAAAACAAGATTGGGTGCAGGCCTGGCCAGGACATAGGTGTCCTGACGGTGACAAAGGTGACCTGTGTGTGTGCTTGCTTGCTTGCTTGCTTGCTTGCTTAACAACTGTTGGGATCTTCAAGATCCCTGCTCTCCCTTCTTATGGTTGTTGTACTGGACCTGGAGACTCCAATAGACAGCATTCCATGTCAAAAGAGAGGGCACCCTATCAAATGACAAGGCAAGCACTACACGGAGCAGGGCCTTTTCACTGGTGGTGCCCACTGTATGCCTCACTCTTCCCAGACCTATTCTCGTTTGGTCTGTATTTTGGAGCTTTATAATTTAGGAAGACTTTGGAAGAACTGGTTGACAAGTCTTATCAGTCGCTGATGTATGAGCGGATTTTATTTGCTGCTATTCTGGGCTTCTGGTGCACCAGGCTTTACACCAGCATAATAGACTTGGCCAGGATGCCAGAAGGGATACAATTTACGAGCTTTCTCCATTATCTGCACAGCAGCGGGTGTTAAGTCAACAGTGCAAAGGCTGAGCTGAAGCGTTTCCTGCTGGTTACCTGCTTTCAGCAATAGGGGTCACTGTTTGGTAGAACCCAATTGGTTATCTGTCAGGTTCTAGAGCTCCCTATTGGTGGCTCTTAGGTAATTCACAAAATACAGAGTCCATTCATAAAACACAGTGTTCATTCATAAAGCATTAACATAAATCTCTATTGCTACATATTGGATGTATATTTCAGTGGTTGAACATACTGGTTTATGGCCATGCTGTAGTGTAGTGCTTCTGCGACTGTGAATAAAAGGTGGCTGAGCTCATTGTCTCGGGTTTGGGTTGGGGAAGAGGTGACAAAACTGATTTCCAGTAAGTCCCCTCCCCCTTTATCTTCATAACAAGTCCTTGGCTCTGTACCCTGAATAGTGGCACCAGGGCCTAGAAGGTGCTGGGCTTGTCAGTCCAACCCCTGTACAGTCTCATCAGGGCTGACCTTAAGGCAATTGGAGCAATTTGGCCAAATTGGGCCCCGCGTGCTGCTCCAAAGCCCCCCCCCCCCCGGGCAGGGTAATCTAGATGGATTTTATTTATATCTCTAAGATTTTGCAAACTTTGGTTGTGGACTGGGGCCCTATTAAAAAAAAAATATGTGCCCCTCTGCTTCAAATTGGGCCCCACTGGCTAGCCCTGAGTCTCATAGTTGCTGGGCCTGAGTTTCCCTGGCCTTGCATCAAGTCTTGGGTTTACAATTTTGGGAGAGAGGAGACTGCCTGCTGGGGAGCAGGCAGGCTGGCGAGGCCCCCTAGATTTGGAGGCCTGAGTTGTCCTGTCCTCACATGAAGTCTTGGGTTTGCAATTTTGGGAGAGGGGAGACTGCCCACTGGGGAGCGGGCAGGCTGGTGAGGCCCCCTAGATCTAGAGACCCTAGGCTTCAGCCTACTTAGCCTATACATTAATCCGGCACTGGGTTCAGTCCTACTTGGCACTGCTTTGTCAGCATATTTGTTTTAGGAAACATGCTAGCGAAGCAAAGTTGTGAAGCCTGCAGCACTACACCCTTGGCATGTGATTCCTGAAGTGCTGGGGCATGCGCTTGGCTGTTATGCCAGCTCTGTTTAGTCTCCCCTTTCTTCCCTCTGCCTCTCACACTGTTGCCCCCAACACGTTCTCTCTCAGTGTAGCTCAGGCTGCAGATATCACATCTGCTCTCACCACAACCACCAACAATGCCATCTCCTCCCACCCAGTGGCCACCACTTACCTGGCTGCTGCCGCTGCCACCAAATTGCAAGAAGCAGCTGCCTAAGTGGACCCACATCGCTTGCCGCTACCCCAACGGACTGTCACATCAACTGTCACCATTATTGTGTGGGCCATGACCAATGGTGAGAGACTGAATTGCCCAGGCCCAATATGGAGGTGGTAGCCTCTTCTTCTCTCTTCATCACACTCCATCCTGGTCTCCTCTTTCTGTCCATGGGCCTCTGTGGTCTCAGCCACACTGAACAAACCACAGTTCCCATGATTATTGTGGGTGGAGCGGCTTTAAATGTATCTTGTGTACACAGCCTAACATAGCAGGTTGGATAGTGGAGGCACAGTCACTAAGCCCACCCCTCTGTCACATCTCTGCACATGGCCCCGCCACCCTGCATATGTTGAAGGGCAAATGTCTGCAGTGGGGAGCCTCCTTTACACTCGGAGGTTCTCTGCACAATGTAGAGCCCCTGCACAAAGTGATACAGGGAGCCTACATGAATACAACAGCTCCCCACTGCAAACGTTTGCCTCTGCTATATGGAAGGCAGTGGGGTCAAGGCTGTAAATGCAACAGACGGAGAGGGACCAGCCACACTATCCCTCACGTGGGTCCATCTGCACCGGAGGTTCTGTGGTGGGTGGAAGGGGAGACAAGGAGGCTAACAGTAGGTGGCGCCAGATGGTATCTAACACCGAGTAAACTGGCAAAAACGTATAAATCAAAATTGAGTAAGTGTTGGAAATGCAAAGAGAAAGAAGGTGCTTTCTGTCATATGTGGTGGTCTTGCAGCAAGGTTAAAGCTTGCTGGGAAATTATATATATATATAATGAACAGATGTCTTCTAAAGGTTGTATAGCTACTTTTCTTGACAACTGATGGGAAGGTGTTCCACAGGGTGGGCACGTCTACTGAGAAGGCCTGGTTCCCTGTTACCTCACTTCTCACAGTGAGGGAACCAGCAGAAGACTCTCAGAGGGGGGCCTCAGTGTCCAGTTCAGATCCAATAGACCCCCTTCTCTTTTAAACATCCAGCACCAACTGGAAACTTCATCTTTTTAATTCCAATATGCATTTTAACTGAATGCAGATTTTATAGTTTTAGCCAATTTTCATGTTTTCAGATTTTATAGTTTTAGCCAATTTTTCATCTCTTGAGCTCTGCTTGGAGACGATTGTATTTAAGAAGTGTATGAATTGTCTATATAAAATTATTTGCTCCTCAGCAAGACACAGGGAAGGGCAAGGACTTGACCATCTAGCCTTGGCCCTTTGATCACTAGAAACTATACAGTCTTGGCTACACATAATATTGACCCACATGAAAAGCAGCCAGACTCTGAGTGATCCGAATTCTGAAGGCTCCTTCCTGACAGCCAAGAAACAGCTGGATGGATGGCCTTGCCTTGAAGTCATGTCCAGAGGGACAGAGATGCTGCTGGCTGGTGGCCTTTTCCCATCTGTGATGCGAGAAGAGATTAGGCGAGGAAGAGAACAGAAGGGAAAAGCCCCTCGGCCAAAGACATCTCCCTCCCTCTTGGCAGGATTTCAAAGCAAGGCCTTCCAGCTGCCCTCAACCACCACAGGGAAGAAGCTGTCAGACTCCTGATCGCTCAGAGCCTGGCTTCCTTTCAAGGTGAGCTCAGTATTATATGCGGCCATGCTCTTATTATCAGCTTCTTCTGAGATTTCACCATGGACTCCCACACACTTTCAAACATGTCTAAGGAGGCTTGAAGCACACTTAAAAGGAAAAGAAGTAAAAGTGAGATGGTTAGGAAGCTGAATTATGTGGTCAGTACTGTTTTTCTGGGCTTGTGCAAGAGTGTGGCATGCACACAGTCCTCCTCTTCCTTACGTCTGGCTATAACTCAAAGTTGACCCATAGCCCAGCCTGACTGATCCTTAGGAAGGTAGACACACCAAAACAGAGAGGGGTCAAGCTGCCTCCAGACCTGAGGGCCCTCCCAGCCAGGTGCTACTCAGTGACCCACTCTAGCTTGCCCTGCTCCCTCCTGCAGCTTCCCACTCGCTAGGATTATTAACAGTGTCTTTGCATCAGGACCATCACCATCATGTGCAGCGAATGGCTCACCATCTTGACATACCCTCCAACATTTCTCCAAGGAAAATAGGGATGTTCTGTTGTTGTTGTTGTTGTTGTTGTTGTTGTTGTTGTTGTTGTTATACCCCGTCCATCTGACTGGGTTGCCCCAAGCCACCTTGGGAGGCCTCCAACATACAGTCGTACCTTGGAAGTCGAACAGAATCCGTTCCGGAAGTACGTTCAACTTCCAAAACATTCGGAAACTAAAGTGCGGCTTCTTATTGGCTGCAGGAAGCTCCGTTGGATGTTCAGCTTCCAAAAATAGTTCACAGACCGGAACATTCACTTCCAGGTTTGTGGCGTTCGGGAGCTGAAACGTTTGAGAACTAAGCTGTTTGAAAACCAAGGTATATAAAAATATAATAAAACATTAAACATTTAAAAACTTCCCTATACAGGACTGCCTTCCAATGTCTTCTGAAGATTGCAGACCTATGTATCTCCTTGGATCGGGGGGCTCACATAACTCCATACCCTCCAACATTTCTCTGATGAAAATAGAGACATTCTAATGGAAAGCAGGGCATTCTGGGATCAAATCTGAAACCAGCATGGCTTCTATAAATCTGGGACTGTCCCTGGAAAATAGGGACACTTGGAGGGGCTGTCTTGATATCCCCTCAAATCTCCAGTGTAACATCACATGGAACATTGTGGGGGCAATAAAAATGGTGGCTTCTTACCATCCCATCAGGAAATTCAGATGAGACGGCTAAACACAAGCAATGGGGACCCTCCCAGGGCACGAGGTCTCCAGGGGCTGCGGGGGTTAAAAGGGCTGCATATGTAACAACAAAGTGGCCTTTCTCATATTTTGGAATTGGTTTTGATTTTTTACACATCTTTATATCTCACCTTTCCCTCATGAAGCTCAAGGTGATCCCCGTGCTTCTCTCCTCTGATTTATCCTCAAAACGGCTTTGTGAGGTAGGTTAGACGGAATGACAGTGACCGTCCCAAGGCCAGCCAGTCAGCTTCATGTCTGTGTGGGGATTTTTACCAGAGGCTTCCCAGTCCTAGTCTAATACTCAAACCACTACACCACACCTTTGCCTTCCCTCCCCAAAAGGTTACCTACCACCGCAGCCATCTGCTGTGATCCTAAGTGTCTCTTCCAGAACATCACTGAGAGCAGCAAGCGACCACTGTCCTGGACATAGCCTGCTAAGATGCTCATATATTGCTAACCCTGTCCATGAAACCTATTCTATATACCAGTGGTTTTCAAACAGTGTGCTGTGGCACCCTGGGGTGCCTTGAATGGTGGTTGGGGTGCCATAGGCAACAATGGCCTCTGTCCCTCTTTCCTTCCTTCCCTCCTCTGATGCCCTCTTGTGTCTCTGCCTCCCAAAGGCTTGCACAGCTGTTTGTTGCAGCAGCCCTGGCTTCAAGCTCCACAGGCGAATGGTGCCTATGGGGCTGGCCAGGGGGTGCTTCCCAGGCCCCTGTGGGGCAGTGTGTGGAGGCAACTCTATTTTGGGCAAGGGGAGGGCAACTCAGAACCCAGGGATGGCAGCAGTTACCCAGAGGACTAATAATAATAATAATAATAATAATAATAATAATAATTGTATTATTAAAAAATTATTATTTATATGCCACCCATCTGGCTGGGTTTCCCCAGCCACTCTGGGCAGCTTCCAGTGGGATATTAGAAACACAATAAATGATCAAACATTTAAAACTTCCCTAAAAACTTCCCAAGGAGAGGAAGCTGAGGGAACACTCTGCAAAGGAGGGTGTTTGAAAAAGGGTGAGAGCAGGCAAGGGGGTGACATAACTGGACTCCTGAGCCCCACAGGGGTGCTGCAGAAAGGATGTAGTTGGTCAAGGCAGCCGCAGACCCAAAAAGGTTGAAAACCTCTGCTATATACTGTAGTGATGGTGATGCCTATCAATCTTTCCACAATTCAACCAGCTAATGAAATACAAAAAAAAAGAGCAAGGATTGCTTTGCACTTTCCCCCCACGGCTGCCATAGACGTAAGCAATGTGCAAAAGAGCAAGAAAAACAACAAAAAATCGATCCAAAGCAAATGAGGAGGCTGAAGGGCATTTCGTCGGGATCTCAGCCTATCCCCACGAATTGTTATTGGAAAGCCCGGAGCTCTGCTTATTAAATATTAAAGAAGAGCAGTCCAAGTATGTTAGGGGCTAGCCGAACAGTATGTCTTTTAAAGCTTAATAAATATAAAAGGTGCCAGGCATTACCTAATTTGAGAGACCTTTCTGCCAGGAAGGAGCCCGATGATGTATTGTCCTGTCGCTCGGCTGATGTAGTACGCAGAGCCTGGGCAAAATGCATCCTCAAGACTCACAGGCTGGGCCGTTCTGGAAATATCAGCTGCTTTAATTTATTTTGTGCAAGGGATGGGGGTTAAGCAGGTAGTAATAGAACTTAGCATTTATATTGCAGGTTCCAAGCATTCAAAAGGACCACACATGGGTTTTCTCAAGAACCTCCACCTTCAACCTCCCTGCACTGTGCGGCATTGCAATTTGCTTTTACTTACTTAAAATCACATCTATGCTGCCATTCACCGGAACGACTGAAAGACATATTACCAAAAGAAAAAAGAAAAAAAAGAGCAATCCAATAAAGCCACACAGTTTAAAAAAAAAATTAAATTGAAAAAAATGCTACCCAGAAGCGCATTGATATCTGGTACTAAGAACTGACTTGGTTGTGTCCCTCTAAGTACCATTTGTTGGGGTGTAACAGCAGGGAAGGGCTGTTGCCTTCATGTCCTGCTTATGGCCTTTCCAGAAGCAACTGGAAAACAAGAAATTGGGCTAGATGGACCACTGTTCTGATACAGTACATTTCTTCTTCCCTTCCATTCCAATGTCTTCTGCTAGCAAGGGCCAAATATTTTTTTGAGCTCCTGGCAACCTGCTGTCAGGCTTTGGGGAGTCGGTTTCCTCACCCCGTGGCAGTAGATAAGAAGGTCAAACGAAAAGAATGTCTTAGCAATTAGAATCTTTAATAATCGCAGTGAGAGAACAATGAACACGTCTCCTAAAAATGGCATGCTCCCAATTAAGGGTCACTCCCCTCTCTGTCTCTATCAATCTATGTCACACCTATGTTTTGTAATCTGAGCTTGTGCCCTCTATGCATTCTGTTCTGCTCTCCATGACTTTGGAGAAGGGGGGGTGAATATTATCCAGAGACTGTGAATCTGTTAACTCTCTCTCTTCTAGTGTTTATTTTGCTAGCTGCTCCCCACCCAGTATTTCCTAGCTTCTGCCTTCTGAACTATGCCCCTCTGCAAACCACTGTTCCAAATCTATACTGTCCTCCTGCTCCTGGGAAGATTCAGGGTCAGGGTCAGGATCAGGGAGAAGGGGTGGCTCCCACCATTCTTCCTCAGTGCAGCCCTCCCCAGCATGGCCCCTGACACCTGCCTTCAACATCTTACCATTGCCAGGGCCAGCAGCATGTGTGCTGCGCAACTTGTCAACATTGCCACCTCACACGTCTTTGAATCACAGTGCTACATGATGTTCTCTAGGAGACAAAGTAGTGACCACATGCCTCCTTGCAGCGTTATGTCACCTGCCCACCAGTAAGCTGATCTCTCAATCCATATATTGCCAGGACTCCAATACTCTCTGTACCAACCTGCCCATGCACTTACAGTAAGTCGTCTATGGACACTGTTTCAGGTGCACCCTCCATCTGAGATGAGGTGCACACCAAGTGGAAAGAGCCCCATCTTGGTTGGAGTGGTCCAACTTTGGGGTGCTCTCCACAGAGAAGTTTGCATGGTACCTACACCTACTCTGGTGCCTTTTAAAGGGCAGACCAGTGTGAAGCACATTACAGTAATCTAAGAGATTGGTTTGTTGGTAGGTTGGTTGGTTGGTTGGTTTTCATGAATGAGGGAAATAAGATATTAATCTGTAAGAAACGGCCACAGCCAGATCATCAGCTGAAATTACTAAAAGGTTGTTTTAGATACCTGGATCAGCATTATCATAGCCATTGCTATCTCTGTACAGTAAGCCCAAAATTTATGTGGGGGTTGTGTTCTGGGGATTGCACCTAAAGCCAAAATCACATATAGTTAAAATACTTTGGTTTCAATTAATTCATTTTTATAAATACCACGTATTAGCTTAAGATCTGTTTAACTAGAGTAGCACACACACCCTTTTTTGCAATGTAAAGGTAAAGGGACCCCTGACCATTAGGTCCAGTCGTGGCCGACTCTGGGGTTGCGGCACTCATCTCGCTTTATTGGCCGAGGTGTACACAATATCTATTTTTCTTTTCTTGTCTTTGTCCTGTTTTGTTTTCCACATGGGTACTATTTCTTGTTTCGTCTTCTTTTTCATGTGCGCTTACTCTTACTCTGTGAGCTTCTAACTTACACACTTTTAACTTGTACACATTCAGCTATTCATGGTAAAGCCACTTCCGACATCAGGAGGAGGTGGGGTTGCGGGCTCACGCCCCCAACGCGCATGCGGTGGCTGGTTTTCAGCCCCGTGCGAGCCCTCGGGCCGCGTCATCCCCTGAGCCAGCCAATCGGCTGGCTCGGGGTGTGTGGCCTGCCTCATTTAAGGCGGGCGAGGCCCCGGGATCCCCCTCTTTGGTCTGCGCAGCTGCAGAGGTTTCCCAGCCACCCGCCCTTTAAGGTTTCCCTTCTGACATTGCTATGGACTCCAGCTGGTCGCCGTTAAGAGGCCTGGTAGGAATTTTTTCCACTTGGCAAATTGACACCGGCCATTTGGTTTTTCACCTACCTTGTAGCAAATCGTCACAACTCTTTGGTTTTGGCGGTTAGGCATTGATAGGGGTATTGTTATGTAGATGTGTTGGGGGGGAGCACCATCACCTCCCCCAAATATTGAAGGGTAGTCCGGTAAAGGATTCTGGGGGGCGTTGCCTCGTCCGAAGCCTATGGAGGCCAGGGCCTAAAGTGCGCCCCCAATCAGTGACCCCAGGGGAGTACCTAGTTGATGGGCATCAGCAGGGCTCCCCCTGCTGGTGTTAACCCTTCCCAGTTTTCAAGCAAGCAGGCTGAAGCCTGATAGTCTGTTAGGACCAATGCCTAAGCCAATACCGCTCTTACCTGTAACCAATAAAGTTGTGGCCAACTTTAAATAATGTGTCCTGTGTCTTTATTCCTACCGGGGGGAGGCAGGAACTCACCACACACAAAAAATTTCCATGGGTTGCCAAAATCTTTTTCCCCAGATGCCCACCCCCTTTAAAATTCATTTAATTTTTTTTTACCATGAATAGCTGAATGTCTACAAGTTAAAAGTGTGTAAGTTGCGGGCTTATTGTATAACCATCTTGCCTCTTAGTTGGCAAGTTTATTGTCCTCAGGGGGCTGGATCTGACTTAGGAGCGTCCTGTTGCTGAACCTTGGCAGAAGACCTCCCAACTTGCCTTGTTCAGTTGAAGATTTTGTTGCCAACTCACTGCTTTCTTTACCCTGCCTGGTTACAACAGCAGGCCCATTGAAACGGTGCCAGTACTTTCCAGAACAATAAACAGGGTGGTGCACTTGGGTCATACGGATCCCTCTCGAACGAAAACCAGAAGACCTGAAGTTCTTTCACCCTTGCACCCAGGGCACCTTCCTTGAGTAGCTCTCTCCCCCTTCACTGTGCCCAGCTCAATATTTTTCTGCCATAGCGCTGTGATGAAATTACAAATCAAGCAGGTATAAAAATGGGTGTTGTCACAATTCCAATCCGACGCCGGCTCTCAACCTCGCTGCACCTGCCGACGCTGTTTGTTGACAGGTACAAATCACCAGCCATCAAGGAGCGAACCACAGAACTGACAACAATCCACTTTTGGATATCTGAAGGTAATTACATAGCTTGGAGCCTTAAGAGGTTGTGTGTGTGTTTTTCCCCCTTCAAGAAAAGCAGGTGGGCTGCCGGGGTTGCTTGAACAGTTTTTTGGAAACTAATAACCACTAAACAATTGGGGGACATTTTGAAAAGGGCACAGCAAAAGGCAGCATCCTATGGGTCTCATGAACACCTTTTACGCTATTTTCAAAACTCCGAGCATATTTTCATTCCAAGTTTGGTTTTGTTTTTAAATTACGATTTAAACCCCAGTGCATTTCTCAATGCATGCTAATGTATTTCAGCATAAACCTGAAGAGGCTGAGCTCTGCTGTGTTGCTAGGGAATCGGAGGCCCCCTTTGGCCATTTTGTTTAATTAGGTGGCCTTTTTTAATGATGTGCATTGTGTAGGCTAATTAGCAGGGTCTGGACCACTGCCATACAATTCCTCCTTTAAAGATTCTGTTGCTTCCCCCATCATTCTTGGAATAGATTTTGCTTTCTGGTTACGGACGGTAATGAACAAAGACCACAGATGGTCAAATACCATCACATAACCTACCTGGCTTTGTTTACGGGAAAATAGAGCTAATCCAAAATGGATAAGGTTGGCATTTGCAATCGGGGAAAGCCAATTCCATTCCTCATCACTTGTTAGATGCCTTTTAGCAGAATGTCCAGCATAGCTAAAAATCAGAATAAATGGAGAACAACTGCAGCCACAAATTTCTGTCACTACATATGTAGAAGAGCTATTTGTTATTATTATGTGGCTGTAAAGAAGCTTGCTAATTCTGGACAAAGCTGTGCCTGGTGGTAGGGATAATGGAGAGATTTGATTCTTGAGAACTCAGAATCAAAATGACCCAAGCTGTTCCCACCCACTCACCCACTCTGGCCAATTTGCAAATCATAATTCCATAGTCTACTGGCTTTCACCTTTCTGCCAATGCAGGAACACAATTATTGTCCCTTTGTATAAAATGTATACGTATAAACTAGCATGTATAAAATATGAGGCTTTGTCTATGCAAATATAAAATGTTCAGAATATCAGGCTTTGTCCATGCAAATGAAAAAGGTTTGGGTGCTACAGTTTTGCATATCTATAAAATTACTAAAACAAAACAAAACAAAAGTGTGCAGGACCAGTGTTGACATACAGTAAACAGAAAATATACAGAGACGTACATGTACAATGCATGTAAACCATAGCAGTCATCGTGTTGAACCACATATTTAAAAAATGCATTTTAAGTGAAGAATTTCTTTTTTTTGAAAATAATCAAACAAACAAGAACAGCTGATTAACTTCAGAACAGGACAAAATAATGGGTGGGCAAATGCAAAAATGAATTAGCTGCCCCATTAAACATGGAGACTTAATTCTGAGTAGAAATGCCTATCATTGTACTGTAAGTTAACTATACTGTGAACAACTTCCTAGTTTTTAGCTCTAGCACAGTAGGAGACATGCATAAGCCTCTTTGCCTTTTGCGGGGAGTGGGGATTCTTTGACAGCCCATAAATTGCCTAGAAGAGTACCTGCACACATGAGTCCATGACTTTATTTCTTAGTGCCTTGCCCAGCGGTGCCAATGAAGGCCTTCACGGGCACCATGGCACCCATGGGCATCAGGTTGGCAACCCCCTGGCCAGACCATTGTCGATCCATTTATTGCTGTGTACTCCAGGTGGCAGGCGTTTAGATGCCCCGGTATTTTTCAGCTCTATTGCTCAGAATCCTATTAATGGTGCTGCCATGGAATAAACCTGGAATCCTCTGCCTTTGAAGCATGTTCTCCAATTATCCAACAGGTAGTGGCTGAGTCCTGTGGCTGAGAAAATGAGCGGCCTATCAGGAATCAACTTCATATATAATGCAATGATATATAATGACTTGGGGGGGGACATGTGTAAAATAACATTTTCTTTTAAAAAACAACCCCAAAGCTTTTCTTTTAGGAATTCTAGGTGCCAAAATCCCAATGGAGCAGAAAAGATTATTTATGTATGCGACCGTGGCTGTGCGGATGTTATTGGCCCAGTGATGGAAAGAGGATAAAGTCCCTACCAGAGAAGAATGGCAGATCAAGTTGATGGATTATGCCAAAACAGCAAAAATGGCCTGAAGAATCAGAAATCAGGAAGACCAACATTTTAATAAGGAATGGGGGAAATTGAATAATTGAAAACAGTTAAAATCATTAGTAGGATTGGAATAACACTTCTTTGGAATCTTGCTTTTATAATATATGTTGGATATGTGATTGTAAAACTTTAAATTGAAAAACCAAATGAATAAATCCATACACACACACAAAAGGAATATTCATATGCCATGACATCAGAAAGTCAATGCACGACATCCATAAGCATTCTCCCAGGAGGCAAATAGATTTGTTTTTTAATAAAAGAAAACCTCTCCAAAGGAGGTGGTCACTACTAAAACACACACACACACACACACACACACACACACATATGGATGCTCAATAAATAATAATAATAATAATTTATTATTTATACCCCGCCCATCTGGCTGGGACTCCCCAGCCACTCTGGGCGGCTTCCAACAAAACACTAAAATACAATAACCTATTAAACACTAAAAGCTTCCCTAAACAGGGCTGCCTTCAGATGTCTTCTAAAAGTTTGGTAGTTATTTTTCTCTTTGACATCTGATGGGAGGGCATTCCACAGGGTGGGTGCCACTACCGAGAAGGCCCTCTGCCTGGTTCCCTGTAACTTGGCTTCTTGTAGCGAGGGAACTGCCAGAAGGCCCTCGGTGCTGGACCTCAGTGTCCGGGCAGAACAATGGAGGTGGAGATGCTCCTTCAGGTATACTGGACCGAGGCCATTTAGGGTTTTAAAGGTCAGCACCAACACTTTGAATTATGCCCAGAATAAAAAGTGACTTATTACCTAGTTGGGAGTCAGGTGTTGGATAGTGTCATTTAACAATGCATTTTTCTCTTTTTCCTCCAACCCAGCAGAAACATGCAAATTAGCCAGCTTGGAAGTTTCTGGCTTTCCCTCCCTTCAGCCACTATTTATTCAATTTGGAGTTGTGTTAACAGCATACTTTGGCATGAGTATATACACACTAATAGGCTGGCAGGCTGGGTGATTAGTCAAGGAAGTTGTTCCTTCAGGTGGAAATCCATAGCCTGGAATGAGCCCGAGTTCCTCTCTTCCTTTGAACTGCTCATTTGACTGGCAGCTTACAACTCATTTCGACGGCTTCTTTCAAAATAAAAAGCTGCCTCAACTCAACTCTGCAACAAACAAAGCTGTTAAAAAGGGGAAGAAATGGCATGAACAAAATGCACTGGGACCATTAGAAAAGTAGGTAGGTGAGATAGATATAGACCAATAAATAATAGCTCTATCGTTTCTTGCTTTTATATCCCACTTAACTTTCTGTCGTGAAACCCAAGATAGTCACCCAAACAGCCATTGACCAGACCAAGACCTGCTTAGCTTCCGAAAAGTGGTAGACCTGCATTGGCTTCCAGCACATTTCTGAGCACAATTCAAAGTGTTTGTGCTGACCTTTAAAGCCCTAAATGGCCTCGGCCCAGTATACTTGAAGGAGCGTCTCCACCCCCATCATTCAGCCCAGACACGGAGGTCCAGCACCGAGGGCCTTCTGGCAGTTCCCTCCCTGCGAGAAGTGAGGTTACAGGGAACCAGGCAGAGGGCCTTCTCTGTAGTGGCATCTGCCCTGTGGAACGCCCCCCCCCCCCATCAGATGTCAAGGAAATAAACAGTCACCTGACTTTTAGAAGACATCTGAAAGCAGCCCTGTTTAGGGAAGTTTTTAATGTTTCATGCTTTATCATATTTTTTATATTATGTTGGGAGCCACCCAGAGTGACTGGGGAAACCCAGCCAGGTGGGTGGGGTATAAATAATAAATTATTATTAAATTATCATTATTATAGCCTTATATTCCTTCAGACCATAGCCCAGAGATAGTGCTTGTTATATGGAGGCACTCAAAACCTGGCCCTAGTTGGGTGCTCATAACAGGGGGCCAGTCCTTTTTATTCCAGACAGAAAAGAATTATAGGAAAGGTAATTTAAGAACAATCCTTCCAGTGAGCACTCAGGGCTAATTTCCTTCAGAATGGATAGGTTTGATCCTCTTGCAGTCCATGGGACTCTCAAGAGTCTCCTCCAGCACCATAATTCAAAAGCATCAATTCTTCGGCGATCAGCCTTCTTTATGGTCCAGCTCTCACTTCCATACATCACTACTGGGAAAACCATAGCTTTAACTATACGGACCTTTGTTGGCAAGGTGATGTCTCTGCTTTTTAAGATGCTGTCTAGGTTTCCCATCGCCTTTCTCCCCAGAAGCAGGTGTCTTTTAATTTCGTGACTGCTGTCACCATCTGCAGTGATCATGGAGCCCAAGAAAGTAAAATCTCTCACTGCCTTCATTGGGGTGGGGAGCAAAAGTAACTTTGAAGGGAGTCACAAAAACTGAGTGATTATAAACCACAAGCAGAAGGCTAGAAATTAAACATCTGAACACTTGGGTTCTGTGTAATCCATTATAGCTTGCATGCAAATTCGATTAAGTAAATATATTTCTCACAGCATGCTGAAGAAAAGTATAATCACTGGTCATTTTTCTACATTTTGGCTTGGCTTGCTATATTCTGAAAACATTAGGACTTTCAAAAAGGTGAATGGTTTCTTTGTATTTATGTCATTGAATGCCTAGCCAATATTAAATTTTATTTTATTTTTTTCCTCGCTAGCTAGCCTTCAGTGTTTGAGAGAATGAAACCTCAAGGACACAATCCTGTTGATAAAAACTAACAGCCAGAGTGTTACTTGCAGAAATGTCATGTTTTGAGAAAACCAACACCTCATTAAATTGCAGAATTCCCCTTCACAGGCACACTAAAACAATGAGATGCTGCATTTACAAAGAGCAGCCACTTCTCTGCGCTAATGAAACGGGACCCGGAAAACTTGTCTTTCTGTGTCATTAATGCAATTCAGCCAATCCGTCGAGGGATTACTGTGCATCAGCTAAGGAAAGGAGCCTTGTTCATACTCAGGAAATTTTATTCTTACTGGAAACACCAACCTGAGCATCTAGGCCACAGGAACTGGTCGAGGAGAACACAGTGATCCATCACACAAAGCAATTAAGCTACACAGGCTTCCCTGTTCCCTTGGGAACTTGTTAGAGTGTTCATACAACATTTGACTGGTTCTAAGGTTATTTGATGACCAGATCCAGGGCATGCTTCTCAGGTTAGGTTCACAGAGTGAGATGGCGCTGCAGCGCAAGTCCTTCACGTGACCCAGAGGTTACTTTCACTGTTTCACATAGACTACATATCTCTAGCCAGTTGTTGGAGACCCCTTACCTGGAGGCAGCAGCTGGTTCTGGAGGGTCCAACCACCTATAAAATTCCCCATGGTGTCCCAGAGCAATGCAACATCAGGTGCTCTGATGCATTCTGGGAAATTTAAATGGCTGGTGGCTTTTGAGCCCCAACTGCTGCAGCCAGAGAAGCTCCTTATTGGGCAAGAGAGCCAAAGCAGGTAGGTTGACGGAACCTGCCAAGGTGTTGGGCTCCAATAGATGTCCATGTCATACATTGCAACCCCTTTTATAGGGTTCCTGGTGTTACTTTTGAAGCAAAGGAAGGAGTTGTGCTGTCACTGCTTCCACAACAACATAGGAATATAGAAATTGGCCTTATACTGAGTCAGACCATTGATCAATCTGGATCCAGATCATGTCTACACTGATTAGTTGCAGGAAGTGTCCAAGGTTTTGGGCAGGAAGTCTTTCCAAGTCCTGCCCAGAGATGCTGGAAATTGAAGCAGGGACCTGAAGACGACACGTTCTGGCTAGAAACAAAAACTGGCCCAAATTTTTGGAGCTCTGTTCATGTCCTGTCACAATAATACACAGCCGCCAAAATGAGCTTCATAACATAAATAAGCTTGCCTTTAATTCACAGCCCTATGAATCAAAATTTGCCCTGACCAGTTAAAATCGGGCCCTCATGCTGCTGATTACAAACCGAGTAAAAGCTTTATAATTGAGGCATCCTTGTGCCCATTTTACAGGGACAATAATGAATGCCACAAGATAATTAGAAGAGAATCAGGAAATGATGTTGTCATTGAAACTATAGAAAACTCTTGTCATTGTTTTTGTACCTTTTTGTAGCCCTATTGCATCAGGTGACCAACCCAGGCAAAATTCTACCTCAGTTATTTAGAAAGCAAGCTGTATACATGTTGGTATGCATATCAACTTACCCTAAACAGGTGCCCTTCAGATGTTTAGAACTACAACTCCCATCAGAGCCAAGCCCAGGATGGCACTAGAGTCAAAACCTTACGTGCTTGATCTGGAAGTGGGCAACTACTGGAATTTAACAACAGTCTTTTGTCGTTGTTGTTGTTGCTGCTGCTGTTTGAATTAGAAGAGAGAATTTATTCCCTTGATCTTCCAGATTGCAATTATTTCCCAAGAACAGCCTTGAAGCATTAGCAAAGAGAGAACCTTCAACTAAGAGCAATTCTAAATTTTAAAAAGTTTCTGTTCATTGGGAAGGTGAATGGATACACTTCAGAGGATGCTGATACTGTTTGCAGAAAAGAAATCAACTCAAAGGAACACCAGTATAAATGCACAACACTCCAGTGAAAGAACTACAAGCTGAGTTCTGCTTTCTATAGCGTGTTCTGCCATTCTCTGCAAAACACTCATTTGTTTCCCACTGCTTGTATGAAGAGGCTTTGAAATCAGCTGGAATTATTTACAGTCTTGTTCTTTTGCTTTAGCAAAATCAATCCAAATATATAAACAATGAATGGCACCATTCATTGGGATTAAAAAGCTCAATGCTTGGTGCACTGAGGATTGGAAAATTACCTTTTTGTTATGCCATCCAGTAGGCATGAGCAGAACATAACACAGGTATTAGTGAGATCACCTGTGGTTTAACAATGACTTAACAGAAGCTTTTTTTGAAACGCATTAATGTTTTCCCTAGGTGGAAGTCTCTTTGGTAAAAATCTGCACGCTGCATCTGCATGCTGGGAAAAGTCTGGCACTGCATTACATAGTCTACAAGTGACCAAATCCTTCCTTTTATGATGTATTTTTATCTGTGTGCCATTTTTATTCAGTCCAATGTGATTTCTTGGAATAGGTCTCTCCATCGCTATCAGCCATGAATACCAGACATTTGGGGAGAAGAATGTGAAGGGACATTGCCTTCATGCCCTGCTTGTAACATTCCAAGAAGTAGTCGGCTAGCCACAGTTGGAAGCATGCCTAACAGTCTTAGAATACAGAGAACTTTCTGGTTCAGCAAGTAAGTTCAGGAGGTCAAATGGTGAGTTAATGGAGACAGACAGCAAATAAAGATATCCACTTGATGGCAGTGCTGAAGACCAAAGGACAAAGGGATGGGTTAGCTGGTTTGCTTGCCTTCCCTCTCATCTCATGGCACAAGCTGTAACAGAGCTATCACAGCATCAGTACAGACCACCAGATTGGTGTAGTTCCCAAAACCAGCATAGTCATAAAGTCTTCACAGCCAGCTGCACAAGCTTGGCTTGTGTGCTAGAAATATTGCTGTTGCTCTTTCGAGGAATGCTTCCTGGCATAGAGGGTAGGGAACTGAGAATGCGTTGCCTCCAGCTTTTGAGATCGGAAAATGATCATTCTTGTTTACCTATCAGTACCATGCAGAATGTGTGTCCACAAACCAAGCTATTCCCCCCTCCTCAAAACTGTAAACAGCCTGGCTTTTTCTCTTAGGTAAATCCTGATTTTGGATTGCTATCATGTATCTTCACTGGGAGCTCCTCAACCACTCTGTGTTCTCCTTAACATCCCTGTGACCCTCACAGGTCCTAGGGAGCTTGGACAATTTTGTTAGTCGTGGTAACGGAGTTCATATTATGGACAGCAGATTTCTTAGAAACTACATATCCAGCTGTAGACAGCTGTGAATGATGGTCAGAATCGAAGCACAAGGAGCCCTTGGGCATTCAATTTCGAGTGTGCCCATTCTTCTTCATATTTATGTCTTCTTCCATTCTTCCTGTCAAGTTGGTGGTGGAGCAAGATGAGGCCAAGATGGAAGAAAAAGGTCATCTGCAGCCAGCACAAGCAGCTGCAAGAACAGAAGCCTTCACAGAAATCTGTTGGCATCACCTGAATCACTCTGACCTGTTTGTTTTCTGCCTTCCTCGTGTGTTGGGTCTCTCTGAAATTCTCTCCTTTAGGCAGAGCTGGATGGTGGTCCATTGACAAAATCCTAGCCCCATGTTCATGGTCTGGTGTAAGATTCAGTCATGCCTTAAGCCTATCTATCTCCCTTCATCATTCTTCCTCACCACCAGAGCTTTTTTTCAGCCGGAATTCACTGGAACTCAGTTCAGACACCATTGCCATTATAAGAGAAAAAGGGAGTTCTGACACCTCTTTTTTCTATATAAATAGCTTTGCTCTCCACCATCTTTGTTTAGTACAGTGGTACCTCAGGCTACAGACACTTCAGGTTACAGACACTTCAGGTTACAGACTCTGCTAACCCAGAAATAGTACCTCGGGTTAAGAACTCTGCTGCAGGATGAGAATAGAAATCGCGCGGCGGCAGCACGGCAGCAGTGGGAGGCCCCATGAGCTAAAGTGGTACCTCAGGTTAAGAACAGTTTCAGGTTAAGAACAGTTTCAGGTTAAGAACAGACCTCTGGAATGAATTAAGTTCTTAACCCAAGGTACCACTGTACCATGATACATGTCACTTCAGCCTATCCTTGCGAAGACTCAGCTGAGTACTGCAATATGAAATATTTCCTCAGATTGTGTACGATTTGTGTGTGTGTGCACAAATGTGTGTGCACAGTGCTAACACCAGGTTCCAGAGGCCTTCAGACCAAACATATTTGGAGGGCTCTCTTTCTTCAGAAGCCACCTACTCTGCCATGCAATGTGGCTCCTCATACCACAGCTTGCTCACCTGAGGTGAGAGTGATGTGACCACACTCAGAGGGCCCTTCCAGAGCTCTGGGGCCTCAGCAGCTCCCCAAGGCTACTGAACCCTGTTGCCACCCCTGCGCCCGCGATTTCATGTAATATTGCTGGCGCTTGCCAGGCTGCAGAGAAAGTCCTGAATTAAGACATTACGCTTTGAAAAGCTTTCACAAATTTATGCGCCTGTCATAGTGGTGAGATGCCAGGATGGCAAATATATCTCCTCCTCACACAGTCAATTCTTTTGAAGTTAACAAAATGCAGACTGGTCAATATGGCAAAAGTGTTCTGTTCCTATTCACAGATGGACTTCCTCCAGCCTCTCAGACTCACCGTAATGGCTTGTGAAACATGCTCAGCTATGGTCTCTAAATGGCAGATTGTATCCTACATCAGAGGCAGGAGAGATGATGACAGACTCGGAATATCAAGAGGAGAGAGAGAGCTTATGGGTTTTATAATTTCCCCATGGCTTTGAAGTGGCCAAGATAGACAGCAAAATCCTTCTTTCAGAGGGGAGGGGGGTACATGTTTATCGCAGAATGCAGGGAGCTTGGCATGACAGCCTTGACAGGTAAATAATTTCCTGTCTGTGCCAATATGAAAACTCTAATTACTGCAACAATATCCTGAAAAATTCTCAACAGGTTCTCTTCTCAAGTAAGTAAATAAAAATAAAAGTTGTCATTTCACCCTTCAGAGTCTCCTGGGCTGGGGGAAAGAGAAAATTAATCCCACTAGTTGATAACTACTTAGGCAGACTTGAAATTGCTTTGCAAACTAGTTGGTGGCGGGGAGTCATTTTTAATAAAGGTGTGTTTTTCCCCGCACCAATTTGGGCCCAATTAAACCATGTTAGCAGATTATAAAAGAGCTTGATTGTCACCCACTAGTTCCTTTTCTGGAGGAGAAATCATTTGACGCCCAAAAGGACATAATTTGCTTGTGACAACTATGTTATAAACCATATTTTCTAACCAAAACATTATCTATACCAGGGGCCACTGATCTGTGGTCCTCCGGATGTTGTTGGACTTCAACCCTCACTGCCAGCTGGGGCTGATGAAACCTGGAGTCCAACAACATCTATAGGACCACGGATTCCTCATCCCTGATCTGGTCTATACCCTTGATCAGCAACTATTTTTTGAATGGGTCCAATATTATTTTCAATTGTGAAAAGGCTAAAGTCCTTCTAAAATTGCTTCTGCCTGCTGTTAACTCTGTTGTGAGTCAAGAAACAGGCAAGCAGGCTTTTCAACCTTCTCTTCTACCTGATGGGGATTGCTGAGATACCCTAAACAATCCCCGTCGGGTTGAAGAGAAGGTTGAAAAGTGGCAAGAGGGTCAGAGCCCCAAGTTCAGGAAGCCATCAAGAAGTGGGACCTCGAGGCAAGTGGTGTAGTGACTCAGTACAGTTTTTATTATTATTATTAAATATTTTTTATTCATTTTACAATAAAAATCTTCCAATTATTAACAAATCAAATCACATCATATACATTATCACCAATTATATATTCCCTTTGGAATATAGACTCAGTACAGTTTTGATCCTAAGGGTGGATCAGTTCTCAGCCACACCCAGCACTTCCTAACAGAGGCTGGTCAACTATGGCAAATGGGGCATTGCCTCACCAACCCCAGCTTGCCTTCAGCCAGCCCAAACTGCCTGGTGTCAATCTTATAACCAGCCTGGGGTTTGTTCTGAGTGTCACTGAATCTGGCTCCACCTACTTCTGGCCTCACTGCCTTCCATCCTACCAGTTTCAGTGGCCATCAGCCATTAATGGGTTTTGTATTCAATACTCAAGGTCCAGCTCTGAGGGCCTTCTGGTGGTTCCCTCACTGTGAGAAGTGAGATTACAGGGAACCAGGCAGAGGGCCTTTTGGATAGTGGCACCCACCCTGTGGAACACCTTCCCATCAGATGTCAAGGAAATGAACAACTATCTGACTTTTAGAAGACATCTGAAGGCAGGCCTGTTTAGGGAAGTTTTTAACGACTGAATTTTTAATGTATTTTTAATATTTTGTTGGAAGCCGCCCAGAGTAGCTGGGGAAACCCAGCCAGATGGGCAGGGTATAAATAATAATTATTATCATTCCATTCATTTTAGCAACGTTTACCAGCACAATCAAGGCTAAAGCAAGAAACAACAATGGAAGAGAGTAAAAGTCAGGATGACTATCCTCACAGTAAAAATACATAGAGATTCGGTGTACAGGATATTTGGGGTATACATACATATTTTAATGAAAACCCCTCCCTCCTTTTTTTTTTAAAAAAGGAGGATCGGATTCTTCCACAAAAAAGGGAACTTCTGATTCCAGATCTCAGGAATGGGGTAGACACAAATCAAAACACAGCCATGCTTCAAAATTCACCTTTCTCTGAATTTTGCAATGCAGTTCTTCAGTCAAGTAATGTGTACAAAAATGCATATATTGGGATAAAAATTGCATATATTTATTGGTGGAAATAGCATGCAAAAATGCATTATATTAGGTGAAACTGCATATTAAAAAAGATTTTTTTTTTTACTAAAATGCTGATAAATTTTAAGTATAATGATTTTAAACAAAAACCACAAACTGATGTGGAAATCTGCACATCAGATTGGAAAAATGAGAAACTGAGAGGAACCAAAATTAACAGATTCATCCTCACAGACCTCCCACATCACATGTTTTAGCCCTGAAATAGATTGCTTTTCTGATGAAAAGCCGGATTGTGTTATCTTGGTACCTTCAAGGACAGCCTCTAGGTGGAGAAGCTGTTGTTGATGCCTCGGTGGTAAGAAAGAAGAGGAGAGAGAACACATCTGAGGCCTCACGGGAAATAGAAAGAGATGGGAGAGATCTGATGGCCTTCATATTTTACCCTGGGAGCAAGAACTGTTATACAGCCACAGGTGTTGGGTACCTATTTTCCTTTGTCCTTGTCAGACAAGAAACATTTCTTCTATTTATGTGCTTTTAGCCAATGTCACTATCATCATCATCATCAAAATATTTATACCACCCTATACCCACAGGTCTCAGGGTGATGACAACGTAAAATCACAATATAAAATCACAAACTTCATCTCTCCAAAGAGCTCCTAACTCTCTGAGCTGCTCAAAGAGGCTATAATGTCCTGCACTTACAGAAATTAATCATTTAACTACTGGTAATTTATTAAATACAGTCATACCTTGGAAGTCAAACAGCTTAGTTCCAAATGTTTTGGCTCCTGAATGTTGCAAACCTGGAAGTGACTGTTCCAGTTTGCAAACTATTTTTGGAAGCCGAACGTCCAACAGAGCTTCCGCAGCTTCTGATTGGCTGCAGGAGCTTCCTGCAGCCAATCAGAAGTGGCGCTTTGGTTTTCCAACCTTTTAGAAGTCAAACGGACTTCCGGAATGGATTCCATTCGACTTCTGAGGCACGACTGTAGTAGATGGTTTATAAATGCTTTGACTATGTTCTTACTTGCGTTTCTTTTTTAAAAAATAACAAAATCATTTGTCGCCCTTTGGGACTCCTTTGCGAGGATAGGTAGGATATAGATTTAATGATTAGAATGAAGTAAATCGAAACATCAGGATTGCTTAGCGGTCCAGAGCACAGAGGGAGCAAGGAATTTCCCCCCTCCTCCGAACTCTGAGGGATTTGGTTGCTGTGATTTGCCAGCTGGTTATCTCTCATCGCAGCCTGTCCACTATTATAGAAATCTTCCTGGGTGCTCAGGCTTTCTGCAGCATGTGATTCAGCTGCTTTGTTTTCCAGTCAGGGTCAATCTTAGGAATCAGTGTGTGAGCAGTCCAGCATTTCTTTAAGCCCTGAGGCTCTAATACTCAGAAAAACCTTTGGTTCCTCCACCTTCCCCTTGCTGCTTTGCATGTCCTTGCCAGGCCTCCTGTCACAGCTTGGCCTTACAAGCAGAACAATACACACACCCTTTACCTCAGCAGCAGCAAATGTACCTTAAACAGAGCATTCCTCCTTGCTTTGTGTTCCATGTGTAGCCTGTATTGCAGGGACATCTGCTGGAGTGGAAACACAGTGACAAGTGGAGGAACAGGCTTGTGACAAAATTTCAAAGAGAGTCCAAAGGGGTTTGAGTTCCCATCGCATTGTCCCAGCTCTTGCCAATCTAGCAGCTTGAAAGCACATCAGTGCAAGTGGATAAATAGATACCGCTGCAGAGGGAAGGTAACCGGTGTTTTCTGTGCACTCTGGTTTCCATCACAGTGTTCTGTTGCACCAGAAGCGGTTTAGTCATGCTGGCTGCATGACCTGGAAAGCTGTCTGTGGACAAACACCGGCTCCCTCAGCCTGAAAGCGAGATATGTGCTGCAACCCCATAGTCGCCTTTGACTGGGCTTAACGGTCCAGGGGTCCTTTATCTTTTTACAGTGGTACCTCAGGTTAAGTACTTAATTCGTTCCAGAGGTCCATACTTAACCTGAAACTGTTCTTAACCTGAAGCAGCACTTTAGCTAATGGGGCCTCCTGCTGCTGCTGTGCCACCGGAGCATGATTTCTGTTCTCATCCTGAAGCAAAATTCTTAACCTGAGGTACTATTTCTGGGTTAGCAGAGTCTGTAACCTGAAGTGTATGTAACATGAAGCGTATGTAACCCGAGGTACCACTGTATATTTCATATCCCATGGTGTATGCAGTAGCGCATATACGTATTTGCTGTAGTCTAATGTGCCGCCGAATCTAATGTGCACCTCAATTTCCAGAACCTGGAAACCAAAAAAAGTATTTGCTGGCAAATGAAAAGGGGAGGCAGTTTGTTTCTAGCAAAAATGTCCCCCAAAAGTAGTCTCCGTTCAGTTCTAGTTCAGTTTCTGTTGGCCCATTTTGCTGCAAGCACTTTCTAGAAGCAAGATACTGTTTCCTTTCTAGAATGCAGTCTGCTCTCCCCAGCTCTGGCAACATGCCTCGATACTGCTTGCAACGCAGAAGTTTAATGGGACTCTGAAAACTATCCAAAATTTGCTTTATGCCCACTTCCAGTGCTTAGCATTCAGTACAATATATTGCATGACATATGCTGCTATAATTTTTTTTTAATGTTGTGGATTCCCCGGAAAAGGAGAATTTTCCCTGTGGTGAGACATTCTTTCCAAATTGTGCTTTCCTGCAGAAGTCATCAGCATTATGGGACTTGGGAAATTATTAAGATATACAACAGGTGACTGAGTCAACTAGGACACTGTTTCATTATTTAAGAGTTAATAGCCGAGAGATTTTAAAATATGCTTTGGATGCTAATGTGCATCAGCATGTAAGGGAAAGCTTGCCACTTCCGAGCGTGCCTGTTTGCAAAGATAGATTTGATCAGCTGCGGTCTGGATGGCAGAATGGAAACTGCCATTCAGTTTCTACTCCCGCTGTCACTTTCCATCACTCTTGATTCCTAATTGTACCACACAGAATTCCACCCATCAGGAAAATGGACTCTCACCTGGAGAGAATGGAAGCAGGTGTTTTACAGCATGGCAGCTGCCATATATAACAGGGGAAGGAAGTCCTATATCTACTTATGGCATTGTTAATTTTGAGGGGGGAGGAACTCGCAGAACAGTATGGAATTCTGGCCAAGACTCAAGTACAATAAGGACATCTGAGGACAGAACGAAGCATGATGAAGAATATGACGAAGTTTTCTTTTTTATAATAGATATAGATAGATGATAGATAGACAGATAGATAGATAGACAGACAGATCGATCAATAGATTTGGTGGGGGCATCAGGTTGAATATTGTGGTTCCGTAGCACTTCCAAATCCTGATCCAGAGAGTCTACTAACATTTCTAAATCCTGCCATGCGTTCTCTGAGTCTGTACAAATCATACTTTCATGCACTTGCATAAGTTATCACACAGTACAGTGATACCTTGGGTTACAGACGCTTCAGGTTACAGACTCTGCTAACCCAGAGATAGTACCTCGGGTTAAGAACTTTGCTTCAGCATGAGAACAGAAATCGTGCTCCAGCGGCGTGGCAGCAGCAGGAGGCCCCATTAGCTAAAGTGGTACCTCAGGTTAAGAACAGTTTCAGGTTTAGAACGGACCTCCAGAACGAATTAAGTTCTTAACCTGAGGTACCACTGTATTTACCCTTGTGTGGTAACTGAGCTTTCCATAGCTGAGCTATCTGAATTCTGATATTTAAACCTTTTTGAACCCAACTATTTGTATTCTCATGATATGCCATCTCCATTCTTATAAATAAAACACACATGGAACAGATCCAAACCATCTGAATACCCCTGTTCTAAAACCTTATATTCACTATCGCGTGCAAAATACACAGAAATGAGAACAATTAAGTGTGAAATCCTAAAACTACTAAGCCCATAATGCAGTGCAAGTGAGCAAGTGTAATTTAATCTAAGCAAGCAATTATTTGAAATTAATACTTGCATGCAATGCTAATAGAACTGGCTAAAGTTAAAACAGGCAGATGGCTTCCCTACAGAAATCCACTGTTCAAGATTAGGAAATATGAAGATTTCAACAAGAGAAACAATTATTTCACATTTTCCAGCACTTGTACCATTTGGATTATGCAATTTTGGAGTCAGACTGTTGCTCAAAGTACTCAAAGATTCACAGGGAGATTGAATCATTTTATAGACTCCATCTCCTTCGATTTTTGTTGACATTCTTCTAGCAACGATTTTATCATTAACATTGTCACCTTACTGGCAGGTGAATTCAAAATATTTACTGGCACATTTGATTAAAAATGAGAGGGAATCAAATGGATTTTGCTATGAGAGTAGCAGGCAGAGTGTTAGCGGCCACTCTCACATCCGTATGAATGCTCTACTCCCAGTCCCAGTCTCCATAACTTGCATAAATTTAGAGCAGGGTCATGAAAACCCACAAACCAAAGCTTAGCTGCTTAGCTAGAGGTAGAGGCAGGAGATGGCAGCAAGACTGACTTTGTGCACATGTACTGGCTGGGCCAATGAGGTGCTGCTGCTGGTGTGTTGGCACCATAATAGCCATGCTCCTTTCCGTCTGCCTCCCAGTAACCAACCAGAGATCAGGTGAGAGGTGTTCCCCCCCCCCATTGCACCATTTGCTACAGAACAGTAGGTAAAGGTAAAGGACACAGGTGGCGCTGTGGTCTAGACTACTGAGCCTCTTGGGCTTGCCAATCAGAAGGTCGGCGGTTCAAACACTGTGACGGGGTGAGCTCCCGCTTCTCTGTCCCAGCTTCTGCCAACCTAGGAGTTTTAAAGCATGCTAGTGCAAGTAGATAGACAGGTACCTATGCGGCGGGAAGGTAAACGGCATTTCCGTGCACTCTGGCACATGTCACAGTGTTCCGTTGCACCAGAAGTGGTTTCGTCATGCTGGCCACATGACCCAGAAAGCTGTCTGTGGAGAAACGCTGGCTCCCTCAGCCTGAAAGCAAGATGAGTGCCTCAACCCCCTAGTCACCTTTGACTAGACATAACTGTCCAGGGGTTCTTTACCTTTACCCTTTTTTACAGAACAGTAGATATTAGTTAGCAAGACAAGCCTGAAAATTGTCCCACTGTCTAATGTACACATGAAGCATATCAGTGGGAAAGAATGGAGACAATTCTCTGTGCATGGTATGTGCACATGCAGCTAAACCTTTGTTGGGCTTTGTATTGTACCCCATGTATACAGAACCCTTCCTGGACTATTCTGAGAATAGTGATCCTGGGCTTGTGGGTAGGCCTTGAGTATGAATATTCACCAGCTTCATCTCTTGGCTCAGCGACTGTTATCCTTCTGAATTTTAAGCCTTTTATGGCTCCCTTCTCTTCTGCTTTGTGTTACCCAGCTGCTAAACAAGAATGACCTTTCCAGATACATCCTTCGATACACAGTTATAATTTTGTAAAGCAGATTCCTTCCTAGATCTCATCTTGCCTCTTTCATAGACCTCACTGTTGCCTGCAAACGTAAGACTCTATCTATAAGCAAATCTTTTAAAAATGTAGTATATGTAAACACCGACAAGTGGGAAACACTGGCCTGCAAGCGCTCCAATTGGAGAGCAGCCTTTACCAAAGGTGTCATGAGTTTTGAAGACGCTCAAACTCAGGACAAAAGGGAGAAATGTGGTAAGAGAAAGGCACACTTGGCAAACCCTCACCATGACCAACTCCCACCCAGAAACCTATGTCCCCGCTGTGGAAGGACGTGTGGATCCAGAATTGGCCTCCACAATCACTTATGGACTCAGTGTTAAAACCGTGTTTATGGAAGATACTCGCCTATGAGTGATAGCCAAAGAAAATGAAGAAATGTAAGACCTCACACTACACGGCATTATTCAGCTACAGGGACAGGAAAACCCTGGTTCAAAGACAAGTTGTGCTCTGCAATCCCTTCTCATTGAATCATGGAATTTTATAGTTGGAAGACATCTTAGAAGTCACCTAGCCTAACCACTTGTTCAGTGCTGGATCTGCAGTGCAGGATGCAAGCAGGGTTGGCCCAAGACACTTTGCTGCCTGAGGCAAAGGCGAGGATAGCACCCCCTCTTCATTCCATCATGTGCAGAAGACAGCTGGGCTGGCAGTTACTTCAATGCTGTAGATAGGATTGTGTCCTCTACCATGCCTGAGGCAACAGGCCAGATTAGTGGGCCCAGAACATCTGCCCCAAACATCTGCCCCCTGAGTCAATGGCTTCACTCTGCCTAATTGTAGGGCCAATTCTGGGTGCAGGTATCTCATCCTTGACAGATGACAATCCAGTCTCCACTTAAATACCTGCAATCTATTGCCTCCCAAGGCAGTCTTTTTTAGGGCTGGACGATATATCGCTATATCATCCAAAACAGGTTTGAAGCTCACATCGTGATATCGGTTTCATAATTTTTGAGCTGGCAATATATCACAAATGATGTGTGTGTGTGCTATGCAAAAATCACAATGTGGGAAAAACTGGGAAGCCAGCCAATGCTTCTCTCGATTTTGGCAGCCCTTGTAAACTCTGCCAGCTCAGCTCTCCCCTGCCTCATGCAGGGGGAAGCGAATCGCAAGAGCAGGTACTGGCAAAAATAATGATGTGGGGGAAACCGTGAAACCAGCCAATGCCTCTACATAGCTCCATCCTTATTTCAGACATTGTGATATATAGATATATCACAATGTTTAGTTGGTGATGTTGAAAACCAGATATCACCCAGCCCTAGTCCCTTCCACCATGAAATAGCTCCTACCACCAGGATGTTTTCCCTAATGATCTTTGTTCCTTTGTACAATAGCACAAGCCTTTGCAAATCCACTGGGAGAGTATCTATGGCTTCTTTTGACTACTGGAGGCCAGGAAGTGTGAAATATACTCAGAGTTGAGTGTGGATTTCATGCTCTTTATTCAGCTCATAGGGACGCGGGTGGCGCTGTGGGTAAAACCTCAGCGCCTAGGACTTGCTGATAGCATGGTCGGCGGTTCGAATCCCCACGGCGGGGTGAGCTCCCATCATTCGGTCCCAGTGCCTGCCCACCTAGCAGTTCGAAAGCACCCTTAAGTGCAAGTAGATAAATAGGTACCGCTTTATAGCGGGAAGGTAAACAGCGTTCCGTGTGATGCTCTGGTGCCGGTTCGCCAGAGCAGCTTCATCACGCTGGCCACGTGACCCAGAAGTGTCTGCGGACAGCGCTGGCTCCCGGCCTCTAGAGTGAGATGAGCGCACAACCCTAGAGTCTGTCAAGACTGGCCCGTATGGGCAGGGGTACCTTTACCTTTACCTTTATTCAGCTCATAGTAGTGAGGAATGAATGTTCCCCCAAAATATCTGCTTTATATACATTATTTACACAATGGGCCGCAAGTGATTGGCTAATTCTGGGATTCTCCTGTTAGGACAGTCAGGTTGTGGATTCACTTCCACCTGGAGCTGGATTGGGTGGCTCCTGCAGACCAATCATACTGCTGCATTGTTCTAGGACCAATCAGACTGCTGCATTCTGGACCCTATTGTTCTAGGACCAATCAGACTGCTGCCTTTTGGATCCTATTCAACTCAGTAAATAACAAAGTCATAGATGGTATACTTATGTACATTCACCCCTCGGTTGACTAATTGTGAATGAGCCGCCTCAGATCAAGCACCACAAAACCAACTTTCCATGCTGCCCAAACTCACTTTAAATGCAATGCAAAGTTTTTCAGTGCAGTCAGTTCACAGATTCAGATGGAAGTCACCCAGTTCAAATGCAGAGTGGCACTCTTGCAAGCCCCTATGGGCATGTGTGGTGGTGCTGCCAGCTGACTAGCAACCTGGTTGAAAATCACACAGGCATGCCAGCAGTATCAACCGGCACCTCCCAACGAAGCTACTATCATCGCTCACAAAGGGCTACCCCAGTCGCACAGATCACAGCAGCCACAATCATATGTGCTTAGATGGAGGTACAAGTTGAATCCTGGTGCTTCGCTAAGTTCCCACATGCTCCCTCAACCAGGCCTCTGAATTAGGTCACAGAGTTGAATAATCAAGCGATGAGAAACCAAGCAGCACAGATTTTTGTGTGAACCATCTCCATGACTCTCTAGATGCAAATCTCTCTCTATATAAAACTGTATTTGTATTCATTCATTTACAATCAATTCTTACAGTCAATTTAATTTATTTTTCTCCCTTTCTTTTACATTTCCCCAGTGAACCCGCACTCCTTACAGATTAACTTTTCAGGGGGTCAATGCTCTGCCCATCATTTTGAATGAATTCCCCCTCCCGCCCTCCCGCCCTCACACACATGCCAGCAGCTGCTCATTTGCAGTCTTTTGTCTTCTCTGTTTGATCCCTCTGCCTTTATCAGAAATGCTGTCCTTCTACGGCAAGTGTTTTAACTCTATGATAAATTCTTTTTGTTCTGCAGGCTAAATTTACCATTCTGTGCAATGGTGTCCCCCTTGCTCCCCACAATTATTAATTTATAGATCCTTTTGATTTTCTGAATCTTCCCTGCCCTCAAAAGGAAGTTGCTATCAGGTGCTGGGGGGGGGGGGGGATTCCGTGTGCATGGATGTATTTTCCTTTTAAATGAAGCTAGTTTTCTGACAGAAATTCAGTGTATACATCTGTACTGACTTGCAATCGTTTTTAAGGAGCACCTGCAGGTGCAGAAGGAAATGATCCCCTTCTGCACCTGGGTAAATGGGAGTACTTTTAATGGACCAACTCTATGTTACAAAGATGTCTGCAAGCATCACATGAATGCTGGGCAACATTAACCCCACGGGATGGGAATCCCTTGCAGATGATCGCAGTGTCTGGAGACAGTCAGGTTGTGTATCCATTGTTGTTGTTGTTTAGTCGTGTCCGACTCTTCGTGACCCCATGGACCTCAGCACGCCAGGCACTCCTGTCTTTCACTGCCTCCCACAGTTTGGTCAAACTCATGCTGGTAGCTTCGAGAACACTGTCCCGCCATCTCATCCTCTGTTGTCCCCTTCTCCTTGTGCCCTCCATCTTTCCCAACATCAGGGTCTTTTCCAGGGAGTCTTCTCTTCTCATGAGGTGGCCAAAGTATTGGAGCCTCAGCTGAATGATCTGTCCTTCCAGTGAGCACTCAGGGCTGATTTCCTTCAGAATGGATAGGTTTGATCTTCTTGCAGTCCATGGGATTCTCAAGAGTCTCCTCCAGCACCATAATTCAAAAGCATCAATTCTTCGGCGATCAGCCTTCTTTATGGTCCAGCTTTCACTTCCATACACACTACCGGGAAAACCATAGCTTTTACTATACGGACCTTTGTTGGCAAGGTGATGTCTCTACTGATGTGTATCCATAGCAGTGACCAAAGGAGGAATGACTGCTGGGAGGAGCACAGAGAGAAGAAACGCTATGGTGCATCTGCAGCAGCACAACCGGTTGCCTTCATCTGCCCCAGCTGCAATAAAACATGTCTCTCCTGTATTGTTCTCTACAGCCACAGCACTCTCCAATGGTTTGACTTCACTACTAAAGGCACACTCTCCCATTGTCTCCCAAGACAGATAGATGCCAACATCACTGTAAGCTGCTTTCTATGATGCCTGTGCACATTCCCCACTATCTGCCCCATGACCCTGAACCGGGGGTTCCCAATCAGGTCATCCTACCCTGGGGCAGTCTGGAGACCATCTGCCTTGCCCTGTGTCAGGGACTGGTTGGATACAGAGGAAGGGTGGAAGGAACCAGCTGGGGAACCCCCAAGGAAAGACGGCTTAGAGCCAGGGGACTGGTGGTGGGATGGTGATGATGAGTGGTCAGAGGCAGAACACTGGGAGGAGGAGGCGTCAGAACCCTGAAGAGGTAGCAGGTCTTGGTGAGCAGGAAGAGCCTGTGGCAGAGAGCAGTCCAGAATAACAGGCAAGAGAGGAGGCAGGAGAGGAGAGGGGGGGCAAGAGGCAGAGATGAGTCAGGCTGGTGAAGAGGCACAAGTGTCTGCCCCTCCTGCTGCAACCAGCTTCCTTTGGGACTTGGGTGGGACTATTGTTTCATTAGGGTTTTATTTTTAAAAAGCAATTAAACATATGGCCTGGAGGAGAGAGGAGATGTTGTGTCTCCTCCCTTCGTCTTTCAAAAAGTGAAAATCCGGACACAAAAGTTGTTGAGCTTTATTTTTGGAAAATCTCTCCCCCCCCCTCCCCCCCAAATGAAATCTTTACCAATTTTTAGGAATATTGCCAAAAAAATCAACACTTCCAATATGGGCTGCCATGTGCCCGGGTTTCCCCTGACATTTTAGTTGCTTTTCAAAAATTCCGCCATTTTCAGTGGATGAATCCTGGCTATGTCTGAAAAATTCCGGAGATGTGGCTACAAGGGGTCTATTCAGTGAAGCCACTTGAAAAGGATCGTGCAGTGCCAGAAAGAACCAATTGAGCCATCAATCCTGCCTGGTGCTGCTTCAGAGTTGGGTGGCATTTAACCAACAACTCATTGTAAAGCAAGACCACTGGTGGGGGTAGCCTTGGAAAAGAGGGTGTGTCCTGGTGAGATTCCCAAGGGTTTTCCTTTCCTGTATTACAGCTTTAGCACTGTGTTTAGCTCTGTGCAGAAGCGGACTTGTTCTCTTCTTCCAACGTTCAGATTTGTCCAAGTTTCTGCTGAATTTCACATAAAGCGATCTTTCTTGAAAGCTAATTTGCAGTTCTGCTTGGGTGAAACATCCGGGGGGCTTTGGGGAGAGTGAAAGCAAGCGTCGATAAAAGTGGCAAACATTTCTCAATGGGGTGTCACACATCTTTACCACGGAACCATAAAAAAGACAGTCACAGAAATTAATAGACAAGTTTAGCCACAGGTGTTCCATTTTTCCCATACCTGTGCTGACTGTTCTGTCGGAAGTCCAGGCTGCTGAGGAAACCAACTGCTGAGGGAAACAAAACTGCAATATTCAGTATGTGGGTAAAACAACAACTGGTTGGTTTGTAGAGTGAAGTTTATTTTATAATATTTATTTAACCAAATGCGTATGCCACTTGGTTGTAGTAAACTGGTAAGCCAGGGTTTCCCAAACTTGGGTCTCTGGCCATTTTTGGACTACAGTGATACCTTGGTTCTTGAACGGCTCGGCTCCCAAACAAATCGGCCCCCACACACCGCAAACCCGGAAGTAAGTGTTCCGGTTTGCAAACGTTTTTTGGAAGCCGAATGTCTGATGTGGCTCCTGCTTGAGTGTAGTAAGCTCTTGCAGCTAATCGGAAGCCGCACCTTGGTTTTCAAACGGTTTCAGGAGTCTCTAGCTTATTTTACTGATGCAATAGAGTTGTCATCCAAACGAAGAGAAAAACTTCTGGGTATCTAGACTTGATACCTTAACACCGCTTGGCCTCAGCATGGAAGATAAGCCTTTGGCTTCATCCAGCAGAGTTCTTTTTATGTTCTTATCATCCCTGTGTTTCCATTTACATATCTCATTCACACATTACATCATGAGTATACACTCTCAGGTGTATCTCTAAAATGCCCGTAAGTCCTTCAACTATCACAGTAGTAGGATCTGACAAATGCAACTTCACGTTATTCCCCAAACAACCTGTAATAATTCCTTTGCAAACTACTGGTTCAGACCACTTGTATTCTGTGCTCCAATCTTCTGTAGGTTCCCTGACAGATTAATTTACTAAAACACTGCCATTTTTCAGCCATCTGACCCTTAGGTTCCACAGCTCTACGTGGGGCTACCTTTGAAGGTGACCTGGAAACTACAACTAATCCAGAATGCAGCAGCCAGGAATTAAGTTCAAGATATTAACGGATGCGAAAGAAAGAGGGGGCTTTGCCCTGCCAGACCTAAAGCTGTACTACGAAGCGGCAGCTTTCTGCTGGCTAAAAGATTGGCTACTTCTTGAAGATACGGATGTATTAGATTTAGAAGGTTTTAATAATGCATTTGGATGGCATGCATATTTATGGTATGACAAGGTTAAGACAAATAAGGCCTTTAAGAACCATATTGTCAGGAAAGCAGTATTTAATGTCTGGATAAGATACAAAGACTTATTGGAGAATAAAACGCCGAGGTGGCTGTCACCCCTAGAGGCTAAGGCCCGAAAAAGAGCCAATATGGAGGCCAACTGGCCAAAATATTGGGAGATATTAGAAAGAGATGGTAACAATTGGAAATTGCAGAGTTTAGAGAAAATGAAAGATAAAGTGCGAGACTGGTTACACTATGCTCAGATTAAAGAAGTTTTTAAAAATGACAAAAAGTTAGGATTCCAGGTGGAGAAGTCAAAGTTGGAAACTGAACTGTTAGAACCTAAGACTAAAGTACTTTCAAAGATGTATAATTTGTTGCTGAAATGGAACACACAAGACGAAATGGTCAAATCGGCAATGATAAAATGGGCACAGGATATTGGGCATAATATTATGTTTGAAGATTGGGAAAGGTTATGGACCTCTGGGCTGAACTTCACTGCATGTAATGCTTTGAAGGAAAATGTAATGAAAATGATATATAAATGGTACATGACCCCAGTCAAATTGGCCAAAATATACCATTCGTCTGACAATAAATGTTGGAAATGTAAGGAAAATGAAGGAACTTTTTTTCACCTCTGGTGGACTTGCCCGAGAGTGAAGGCCTTTTGGGAGATGATATATAATGAGTTAAAAAAGGTGTTTAGGTACACCTTTACTAAGAAACCAGAGGCCTTCCTCTTGGGCATTGTCGGCCAGAGTGTGTTAAAGAAGGACAGAACATTTTTCATGTATGCAACAACGGCAGCAAGGATACTGATTGCTAAGAACTGGAAAACTCAAAATCTACCTACGCTGGAAGAATGGCAGATGCAGCTGATGGACTATATGCAATTAGCTGAGATGACCGGCAGAATTCGAGACTTGGGAGAAGAGAGGATGGAAGAAGACTGGAAGAAATTCAAGACTTATCTGCAAAAGTATTGTAATTTGGCTGAATGTTGATTGGGATGTCAGAGTAGAAGTAATTGTCTACCACTAAATTAGACTTAAGCTTAAACTATACGCTAATGATTAAATCCAAGATTATGAACAAAATGATAATTTGTTTGGAAATAATTCTTTAACGATGTAAGTGTGTGCGGGAGGCATGGGGGAGTCCAAAGTAACGATGAAAAGATGTCAAATAATCAATGTTATTTGTTTAAATATGTTTATGTATTGAAAAACTTGAATAAATATATATTAAAAAAAAAAAACAGAATGCAGCAGCCAGACTGGTGACTGGGAGTGGCTGCCGAAACCCTATTACACCAGTCCTTAAAGACCGACATTGGCTCCCAGTACTTTTCCAAGCACAATTCAAAGTGTTGGTGCTAACCTTTAAAGCCCTAAATGGCCTCGGCCCAGTATACCTGAAGGAGTGTCTCCACCCCCATCATTCAGCCCGGACACTGAGGTCCAGCTCCGAGGGCCTTCTGGTGGTTCCCTCCCTGCAAGAAGTGAGGTTACAGGGAACCAGGTAGAGGGTCTTCTCTGTAGTGGCACCCGCCCTATGGAACACCCTCCCATCAGATGTCAAGGAAATAAATAACCATCTGACTTTTAGAAGACATCTGAAGGCAGTCCTGTTTAGGGAAGTTTTTAATGTTTGATGCTATATTGTGTTTTTAATATTTGGTTGGGAGCCACCCAGAGTGGCTGGGGAAACCCAGCCAGATGGGCAGGGTATGTATAAATAAATAAATAAATAAATAAATAAATAAATAAATAAATTTATTATTATTAGCACCCGGGGCTCAGAAGTTACTCTTCCAGGGGGCAGTAAATCAAGAGAGCAGCTTAGAATTCACTGTTAGCTTAATGAAATACAAGTGGAACCCAAAATGATTTTTTAAAAATATGCCTCACTTTCTTTCCCTCGATTCAGGAGCACAGCCGGAAATCAAATTCTCTGTGGTGCTTTTAATTTGCTGTACTTGTTGAACTTCCCACCAGTCTGTTAATAGCATCTTTCATTGTCACTGATTTGGGAGGGGGGTGTCTTCCTTCACGATTAGTGCCACCTTTCCAGGGCGGCAGACTAATTAGCAACGTTGGCACCTCCAAAGATGTGAAATTTGTCCTTCCCAATAACGTCTTTATAGCTGGGTTTTGCCTGGGTTACCGCAGCAGATGTCACATTAATGCTCCAAAATCCGAAGTCCATTTTTATCAACATCTTTGACGGAGCCCTAGGGGTTTTGGCTGATGGAGTGCGAGCTAGAATTGGCCTCGTTTTTTAACTTTGGCGATTAAGAATTCATTTGATGATACTTACTGTATGTTCGCTCTGCCCTCAAGATAGCTGTCAGCACTCCTTTAATTAAGACTAACTTACTGACTTCGGGCTGCGTTTCAAAGCACATTCTGGAAACAAAAAGTCACCTAGTTTTCCAGGACCTGCTAGTGCTACCGAGTCGATTTGCCACTGTCACCGGGCCACAAAGGGGCTATGGCGGACCTGCGTGAACCTTTTACCGTGCCGTTTAATGAGGGCTCCGTGCTCAGCTGAGCTTGTCTCAATCCGAGCGTGTGCAAAAAAATGGCCGTAGAAACTGGGAAGGTTATCAGAAATTGCATGTTGCTGTGAGAGCAAGCATGTTTTGTCAGAAATCACTGCGCAACTCGCTGTCTGAACAAGGCTTGGGAGGAGGATTGAGGGATAAAGCTCGATAAAGAAGAAACTTTCTACCCTCTCTCGAGTTATCCTTTGGAGAGAGTTAAAAGAAAGATCTAAGAAGAGGCTAAGACATAGGAAAAGGCTGGATTTGGTACACTCTCCAAGAAACTCAGAGGGCATCAAGGAAGCTGCTTTCAGTTACCAGCAGCACCCCAAGTGTGTTAGAAAGGTGGCAAAGGGAGCAGGTGGCACTGTGGTCTAAATCACAGAGCCTCTTGGGCTTGCTGATTGGAAGGTTGACTGTTCGAATCCCCGCGATGGGGTGAGCTCCCGTTGCTCTGTTCCAGCTCCTGCCAAGCTAGCAGTTCGAAAGCACACCAGTGCAAGTAGATAAATAGGTACCGCTGCGGTGGGAAGGTAAACAGCATTTCCGTGCGCTTTGGTTTCCATCATGGTGTTCTGTTGCACCAGAAGCGGTTTAGTCATGCTGGCCACATGACCTGGAAAGCTGTCTGCGGACAAACATTGTCTCCCTCGGCCTGAAAGCGAGACGAGCGCCGCAACCCCATAGTCGCCTTTGACTGGACTCAACTTGTCCAGGCGTCCTTTACCTTTACCTTACCTAGATAGGTGGTGAATGGAGATGTTCTGCTCTTTTAGCTATAGCACATTTGAGATGTGATCTCTTTTCTACCTGCAATTTTCAAATGCAGTATGTTGTGAATTATTTTATTTGCTTTAAATAATAATACGCAGGGAAGGAAGTCTGTCATTTCAGGTTTTTTATGGCATTTCTCTACTGTTGGCTTCCATGGATGTCATTTGCGGCTTTCGGTGGTGGGGTTTTTCCCCACTTTAAACGGTGTGCTTTTCTACATTGTGTTTGTAAGATAAACTTACCTTATGAAGACTTGGCTCTAAAAGGAAGCATAAAATGCTCCCTCTTCCAAATAAATAAATAAATAAATAAATAAATAAATAAATAAAGTGCACATGTCTCCATCAGATGTTGCTGGACTACAACTCCCATCATCCCTTGCTGGATGGGGGTGATGGGAGTTGGAATCCAACCTCATCAAAAGGACCACAGGTTCTGCACAACTCTTCATTACAGCATTGTATTAATTGCCTAATAAAAGAAGTAAATGCCACCAACCACTCCAGTACATTTTCCAAGTTTTATTTGGAGTTTGGCAAAGTAGATTACAGACATTTGTATTCATTAAGGATAACTTTTTAAAAATACTGTTCATTTGGAACTCAGGCACTTTATTTATAAAGTCTGGACTTTATAGGCAGCATAAGAACCATAAACAGAACAATAAAATGTTGAGGGGGCGGAAGTCACTTTTGTACATCACACTCTACAAAGGAAAAAGGAAAAAGGAAAAAGAAAACCCACAAGGTTGTTTCATAAATTCCTGTTTTAGCAGATGGCTAAAGGAAAACGCAGCACCGAGAGCACAGTGGATGATGACTGTGGAATGAGACTGCCATATCTGGAACAACCAGCTCCAGTATCTAGTATAATGCTTTGAAAAGGACATCACAATACTCATGGATTTCAGAGCTCAAGTTCAGTGAAGGAAGAATCCAGGCCACAATTTTCTAGATGGTTCCATAGCAGCCAAATTGTAGAGACTGGTATTTCTCTTTCATTGATGTTCCCAAGGCAAAATGAATACCCTTCCATTCCTCAAGGTGATTTAACTTCTAGAGCCGTGGTTCCCAACATGGGGCACACTCCCCACAGGGGGGCAATTTGATTTTTAAGGGGGGCAATTCGAGAATGAGTTTGTAATAATAATAGTAATAATAATATTTTTTTATTTATACCCCGCCCATCTGGCTGGGTTTCCCCAGCCACTCTGGGTGGCTCCCAACAGAATTAAAAGCACAATAAAACATCAAACATTAAAAACTTCCCTAAACAGGGCTGCCTTCAGCCGTCTTCTAAAAGTCAGATAGTTGTTTATTTCTTTGACATCTGATGGAAGGGTGCTCCACAGGGCGGACGCAAACACTGAGAAGGCCCTCTGCCTGGTTCCCTGTAACCTCACTTCTCACAGGGAGAGAACCACCAGAAGGTCCTGAGAGGTGGACCTCAGTGTCCGGGCTGAACGATGGGGGTGGAGACACTACTTCAGATATACTGGGCCGAGGCCATTTAGGGCTTTAAATGTCAGCACCAACACTTTGAATTGTGCTCGGAAACGTACTGGGAACCAATGTAGGTCTTTCAGGATCAGGCTTATAAGGTCTCGGCAGCCGCTCCCAGTCAGCAGTCTAGCTGCAGCATTCTGGTTTGTTTGTTTTTTTTTAAAACAATATTTATTAAAGTTTCAAAGGAAAAAAAAAATCACATTAATAAAAAAATTAACAACAAAAAGGAAAAATACAAAGTAGAAAAAAAAGAAAAAACAGTTAAAAACAATTCCATCTTTTCCTCACTTCTTTTACGTTTACTTGTTTCCCGGACCTCCTCATACCTCCCTCTTTTGTATTCCAATTCAATTTGTTAATCCAACAATTCCTTTCCCTCCTTTTTAATCCTAATCCTTAATCTTGATATATTGTAACATTAGATTTTTTTCATATTAAAAACCAATTTTTCCATATTCTTTTGTACCTATACAGCTAGAAACCACTTAACTTCAATCCAACATCATTCTAACATTCATTAATTTTGCAATATTTCTGTAAATCGTCTTTAAATTTCTTCCAATCTTCTTCCTCCGACTCTTCTCCCTGGTCACGGATTCTGCCAGTCATTTCTGCCAATTCCATATAGTCCATTAATTTCATCTGCCATTCCTCCAGTGTGGGTAAATCTTGTGTCTTCCAATGCTTTGCAATGAGTATTCTTGCTGCTGTTGTAGCATACATAAAGAAAGTTCTATCCTTTTTTAACACCGATTGGCATACTATGCCCAGGAGAAAGGCCTCTGGTTTCTTCAAGAAGGTATATTTAAATACCTTTTTTAGTTCATTATATATCATCTCCCAGAAAGCCTTAATCCTTGGGCACGTCCACCAAAGGTGAAAAAATGTACCTTCAGTTTCTTTACATTTCCAACATTTATTATCGGGCACATGATAGATTTTTGCAAGCTTGACTGGGGTTATGTACCACCTATATATCATTTTCATAATATTTTCTCTTAAGGCATTACATGCCGTAAATTTCATACCTGTGGTCCACAACTGTTCCCAGTCAGCAAACATAATGTTATGTCCAACGTCTTGTGCCCATTTAATCATAGCAGATTTCACCGTTTCATCCTGAGTATTCCATTTCAACAGCAAGTTATACATCTTTGACAAAATCTTAGTTTTGGGTTCTAACAATTCTGTTTCTAATTTTGATTTTTCCACCTGGAAGCCGATTTTCTTGTCCAAATTGTATGCCTCCATTATCTGATAATAATGAAGCCAGTCTCGCACTTTGTTTTTTAGTTTTTCAAAACTCTGCAGTTTCAATCTATCTCCATCTTGTTCCAAAATTTCCCAATATTTCGGCCATTTGGCCTCCATATTGAGCTTTTTCAAGGCTTTCGCTTCCATCGGTGACAACCACCTTGGGGTGCTGCCGCATTCTGGATTAATTGCAGTTTCCAGGTCACCTTCAAAGACCAAGTTAATGGCATTTTAGACTTCCTCCACATGAATAGGAGTTCACTTTTTGAATAATAAGAATTATATGTCACGGGGGGGGGGCTTCAGGATTTTAGACATGCTTAGGTGGGGCATAAGGGATGCAGGTGGCGCTGTGGGTTAAACCACAGAGCCTAGGACTTGCCAATCAGAAGGTCACGGTTCGAATCCCCGTGACGGGGTGAGCTCCCATTGCTCAGTCCCTGCTCCTGCCAACCTAGCAGTTCGAAAGCACATCAAAGTGCAAGTAGATAAATAGGTACCGCTCTGGTGGGAATTTAAACGGTGTTTCCGTGCGCTGTTCTGGTTCGCCAGAAGCGGCTTAGTCATGCTGGCCACATGACCTGGAAGCTGTATGCTGTCTCCCTCGGCCTGTAAAGCGAGATGAGTGCCACAACCCCAGAGTCGGCCATGACTGGACCTAATGGTCAGGGGTCCCTTTACCTTTTCCTAGGTGGGGCATTGCCAAAGAAAGGTTGGGAATAGAGTACCTGGCAGGACTGAAATATCCCTATAGATTTCCAGACTGAAAGGGCTATGGGGATGTGGAGGGTTCCCTTTTTTAATATGAGCACACTTATTCTTCCTTCCATACATAACTTTCTGCTTGCCGTTAGATTGTCTGATTTCCAATTTATTGCAGACATTATATTCGCTGAAATAATTAAAGTCCCGTTGAGGAATTTCCCCCACATGCCCTGTATGTATTTTTTAGTACTTCTCCCTGCATAAGCTGGAGCCACAAAGGAGTGGACATTCTTCCTCCTGCCAGCAAATGTCACTTACATGAATCAAAGACCGGTACATACCTTATGTGAAAGCTCTACCAACTCTTATGGTCACTTGTATAACACGGTGCTACTGAAGTAGAGGGAATTCGCCTCGGGGGTGCCACTATATGCTAACCAGCCCACAAAACCAAGGAGCCAACCCTGAATGCAGCAATAGCAAGTGGAACAGATTGGGAGGCCACTGGGCCAAATGGGAAGCAGGATGGATTGAACAGCATCAGCATCTGAGCATTTGTGACTGGGGCTCACCGAGAAGTATGGAGACGAGGCCATAAGCCAGGGCCCAAATGGTCTCAAGCTGATGTAGTATTTCAGCCACTGTCAGGCTTTGGGGAATTGGCTCCTCCCCCCCCCCCCCGTGGCAGTAGATAAGAGATCAAATGAAAGGAACACCTTACCAGTTAGAATCTTTAATAATCACATTGAGAGAACACATTTCCTAGAAATGGTGGTGCTCCCAATTAAGGGGCACTCCCCCGTCCGTTCCTATTAATCTACGTCACTCCTACATCTTGTAATCTGACCTTGCACCCTCTGTTCTGTTCTGACACTTTCTGAGCTCTCCGTGACTTTGGAGAAGGGGGGTGGATGCTATCCAGAGACTGTGAATCTGTTAACTCTCTCTCTTCTAGTGTTTCATCTGCTAGCTGTTCCCCATCCGGTATTTTCCAGCTTTTGCCTTCTGAATGATGCCCCTCTGCAAACCACTGTTCCAAATCTGTACTGTCCTCCTGCTCCTGGGAAGATTCAGGATCAGGGAGAGGGGGTGGCTCCCACCGTTCTTCCTCAGTGCAGCCCTCCTCAGCATGGTCCCTGACAGACACTCAAGTCTAGAATCTGGACCGGAAGAACTCTTAGGTCTAAACCACTATGGTGGTGCAAGGCATCCCAATTTTGTTTCAGTGGTCGTGGTGAGGCCGTATGCCAACTCAATCTCAAAACAGAATTGTGGGCCTTACCCATTTCTAATGTTTAATTAGGAGTTTAAACGCTATTTGAATAGGTGGTATTTGTTGAATATGCAAGAGACTCTTTCCTCTTGTGTCTTCTACACACACACACACACACACACACACATGGTTTTAAACCTGAATTAATTGTGATTGATAGCAAGGTGGAGGGGAGGAGGCACACAGGCAGAGACTCTTACCTGCACGGTCTCCTTCTCCTCCCCTCACACATTCACCTTTGGCCTAACCTGACCTTGGGTGACCCATGATCTCCTCAACTCTGTCCAGACAAAATCCTGGATCAGCCCAAATTGGCCCAGTTTGGTTCAGGATCCAGGATTTGTCTGGACTAGATAAACAGTCCTAGAAATGACACAGCAGCAGCAGCAGCAGCAGCATTCGTTAAATTTGCTTGTCACTTTATCTTGCCCAAGGTGACCCAAAGTGATATGCAATCAAAACCTTGAACAATATTTAGTTAAAGTAGGCACATCACATTGTGCTGGCAAGTTCCCCTGCATTCTCTAAGTGGCAGTGTGATGGCCTGGGAATCGGATTCAGAGGCTGAACCTGAGGAATCCCAGCCTGCACAGGATTCCCCACCTCCAGAACCAGCTGAGCCAGGGCTGGGGCATGAGCCTGAAGGGTTCTCACCTGTGCTGGATCCTCAGGTGCAGGCACCAGCTGAGTCTGCTGTGGCTCCTGAGGGGATGGAGGACCCATTGCCTGCAGGTGCTCCACTCTCAGCCCCGTCAGAGGAAGCTAAGGTTGCCTCTGGGTCCAGTAACCCTCCAGCCTCTCCTGAGCTGCAGAGGCTCAGGGCAGAGAGGCGGAGGGAACTAAGTTCCCGCAGGAGGAGTGCTCGCCTCCAGGCCAGGAGAGGCAAGTCACCTGTGGACCGGGGCCGCCCTATGCCTCGGGGCAGATAAAAGCCAGCCAGCCCAGTCCCAAGTTGCAGGAGCAACATTGTTGCTAGCCTGTTCCTGCCTGCACCCTGTCCTGCTTTTCTGCCGGAGCTCCTGACCTCACCCGACTCCCTGCCTTGGACCTAGCTTCAGCTTTGACGAACTGCCTCCATACTGCACCCTCGACCTCGGACTGGACTTGGACCTCGCCTCTTGGTTAGCCCCCGGGACCATAACAGGCAGTCAATCAAGTGGCGTGGGTCTGGGGAAACTTGGAGCATGCCGATGCGCCACGCAGAATTTTTAACTGAATGTTGCATGTGGGTCTTCAGCTTAACTTTCAATAAGCAGCATTTGTTAAAATAAATGAAAATGTTCCTGCAATATGTTCCCTGTTTTAGTTGCTTGACCATAGAAGCTCCTTCCCCCACCTTCCTGCCAGCAATTAAAAACAACAGAAACAACACAACCCAGCAATCACATCTTCACACTAATTAAGCAATGGGTGTAATGTATTTTTAAGGCCAAGATCATCCTTGGCAGAGGAAAACTATTTTACCCTGAAGTCTTTCCAAAGTAGACTTCTTAATGCCAGCTCCTACAGTGGTTCCCAGAGAGCTGCTGTTTCAGGTCAAACATATGCCAACTTAATGGTCCTTGAATTTTATTTTTCTCTCCCTGCAAGGTACCCATTCATCCAAGGAGCAATTTCTTTAAATGAGGCATCTTAATCTGAATTGCCAGTTACTACCTGTGGTGTCAACTTTTACCCCCATCACCTATGGGAAATGAAAGGCAGATTCAACAGCTCTGGTAAAGTTTTGTTTTGGGGTTGTTGTTGTTTTGCTCGCTGAAATTCCAAGCAAAAAAGTTTGGGATCCAAATGTGCAAGATGGCTGTCGGGACTCGAACCATGTAAATGTGTGTTTCTGAAAAGCTCCATTCTCATTTTAGAAGCTAAGCGGGATTAGAGCCTGTCATTTTGGAAGGCCAAAGGGCATTACGGAAAGATGGCTAAGAGAGGCGGGGAGAGTTCCTACTGTTTGAAAGCACGCAGTAATTTATTGGCAGGATTTATGAGAAAAATATACTATATTTGTACTAGTCCATTGTCATGCTGGTGATGGACTGTGCATGTTCCAGGGTGAGGGAAGCACTCAAGTCCGGCAGGATTGAAGGAGAGGAGCAACAGAACAGCATGGGTGAATGAGCAGAGGCAGGGGTGGATTTGGGTACTATGGCACCTGGGCAAGGCCAAAATTTGGTGCCACCCCTCACCCTCACCCTGTGTCAGGGAGTTGGAGGCAGAGAAGGGGGAGAGAATGGGGACTTACAGAGATAAGCCTCCGTTACTTAGCAGCTGTACTTCCTCGGACAAGGAGGGTGACAAAGGGCTGTCAGGAAGCAATGAATCAGAGAGGGGGGAGCAGCTTCCGGGGCCCAGCCACTCTCGTAACAGAGGAAGGAAAGGGGTTGGGTTCAGGAAGTGGATATGCTGGAAGAAAACGAAAGCTTCTTCAGTCTCTGCAACTGACTCACCATGATGCAGGCTGACTCTCAGAGCTCCATGTATATAGCAAGAAGAAACCAATAAATCTTGTAAATATGGCTGGATTCCCGGACTCTTATCTCTTCTAGCACTCACCAATCATCCCTGACACCCTGCCTTCCCAAAGGCAGGTAAGGAGGCACTCGGCTTTGGGCTGGCCTCAGGTGATCGGAGCATATCACATCAGTTGCCCGGCTGCCATTGCATTTCCTGGCCCCATTCAAAGTTCTAGTTATAACCTTTAGACCTTTGAAAGATTTGGTACCCGGCTGCTATAAGGATTGTCTGCACCCATACCATCCTACCCATGTCCCAAGATCTGTGTCAGAGCTTTTGCTTAAGTATCCACCAGGGCAGATGACCAGGGCTGCATCTACACTGCTATTAAAAGAACACTGAAAATGCTCTAGAAAAGAACCATTCTAAAGCTCACAATGGAAAATTTCATAGAATTATTATTTCAGCTCTACAGCGCCCCCTGGTGTCACAGGGTTCTAACACATTTATGTTTTCTTTTTACTAATGTAGCTGAGGCCCAGGTTAGCAAGCACTGCTAAGGGTCTTCTCAGCAGTGGCCCCACAATTGTGAAACTCATTTCTTTTTGAGATTCTGCAGGCCTCGCCCCTGTCAAGAGGGATATCAAGAGTTGAAGACCTATTTTCTTGATGGCTGTTGAGGGTTATGTTTATTTGAATGAATGTTTTATTGTTATAGGTTGAAATCTCGTTTTGGTTTTAAGTGTTTTAAGCCATTTTGTGTAGCTTTCCTGAAAGCAAGGTTTGTGTCTACTCAATAAATAAATAAGGATCACAAAATAGCGTGCTCTGCACACTTTTGCAAGCACTATCTAACTGCTAAGTACTGTGTAACTATACAAGTGGATCGTCCCTGAGCAATTAAGATAAACTTACTGCAGTTCTCTTAACTTCCCCCGAAATTCCTGCAGTGTTTTGCTCAAGGAGGAGGCCCTCCTAATGTACTTGGAATTGAGCTTTAGGCAAAATTTGGTCATGACTGTAATATTATTTCCCCTCCCAAGTCAAGTCTAGCCAAGGAATGTACAAAGCGAGAGCAAGCGCTTTGTGCTTAGCTCGACGGAGACAAGAACAAACGGTGTGTTCGGCCACATATTAAAATTAAAGCAACGATAATCTAATTTGCTTAAGGAATTTCCATTAGCATTCACCTGGTGGCTAGCAGCTTTAATCTCCTGCCATTAGTGAAAATAGGAGCTCATTAAATAGCAATTATTCCTTTAATAAGGATAGGAGTCTGTGTAGAAACATTGCTGTTATCACTTCCCGCGTAATTGTTCTCAGTGGCCACCATTAATAGAGTGTCACTATGACACAGCCCATCCCCTTGTGTTCAGCTATCATCATCACCAACAGGTACTAGAAAGAGAGAAAAGTGCAACGTACATTATTTCTGGATTTCCTCTGTGGAGTGCTGTAGAAACTCCTCAACGATAACTGTTTTATCAACTGTTTTATAATGAGATAGATAGATAGATGATAGATAGATAGATAGATAGATAGATAGATAGATAGATAGGCTTCTTGCAAGCATTTAGGAATTTGCTTTAACTACACAATAGTAATTTTGACATGGTCCCTTGGACAATCAGTTGCTTTGGTTTATTTTGTTTGAAGTTGGAACCACTTAAATACGGGAGCATGGTGAGAGAAGAAATGACAGTCCATCACACAGGACATATACCCATTTCTAAGCTTTATGTCTTCACTAGACAGTATTCTAGATCTGTTGTACCAAATCACAGTTCTCCTGAATGATATCATAGCTTTGCTTACAAACGTCAGTTGCAGAAAAGGTGCAACCTTCCCTTTTTGTTAAAATCAATATCCACCACACTGTGCTTACTGATGCTGTGCTGTGTCTAGTAATCATTTGTTACGATGAAAACATAACCCATCGCTGCCAAATGCACTCTATTTTATTATTTATCTACATGCCTAGCTGTGAATACTCCCACCATCTCTAAAAATGAGCATTTATCATTAAATATTCCAATTTGCTCAGCACCCAAAAGCAGTGGGCTTAGCTCTATTCAGGCATTCATTGTGTGTACAGCAGAGCTAATGTTGACTTGAAATGAGGGCCAGAATTTTAGCCCCACCCACTGCAACTTTGCATCTGCTTTCTTGAACTATCACACACTATGTAAGGTAAAGGTAAAAGGTAGAGGACCCCTGTACAGTTAAGTCCAGTCAAAGGTGACTATGGGGTTGCAGCGCTCATCTCGCTTTCAGGCCAAGGGGGCCGGCATTTGTCCACTTACAGCTTTCCAGGTCATGTGGCCAGCATGAATAAACCACTTCTGGTGCAATGGAACACTGTGAAGGAAACCAGAGTGCACGGAAATGCTGTTTACCTTCCCGCCTCAGCTGTACTTATTTATCTACTTGCACTGGTGTGCTTTTGAACTGCTAGGCTGGCAGTAGCTGGGACATACCAATGGGAGCTTACTCTGTTGCACAGATTTGAACTGCCAGCCTTCCGATTGGCAAGCCCAAGAGGCTCAGTGGTTGAGAGCACAGTGCCACCTGCTCAAAACTCAGAGGATGAGCTCCTGCTCCCTTTTTGAGAGCTCTGCACAATCAGCATCCCTGAACTTATCAGTGTCCTGTTTGCATGGAGCCCCAGCATGCAAGCAGGAGCGCTTTATTACGGACCATCATGCATAAAGCACAGTTCTCCCATGAAACAGATGTGATATCAGAAATGGCTCTAAAAAGCAAAGGCCTGCGCCCAAGTCCACATGCAATTACCCTGCAAACAAGAAGCAGGTGAACAGGACTCAAATAAACCCGGTGTGGAAACTGAGTTGAAAAAGTAGGATCTGCCCGACGCAATACCATATCTTTTTTCTTTCTCTTAATTTTCTATTGTGGGTGATAGCCATCACACTGAAAGTGGAGCCTGTCTTAACTCTAAATGGCAAGAAATTGATTTATTGACACCCTCCCATTATTAATATAATCAGGCAAAGTGTGTATCACAGAGGAAGGTCTGTTAACTATGGGTTTTTTGCCCATAAAGAGTTAATGTAATATTAAGTTACTGGTTCCTAACTGATCTCTAGCCTGCACTCTTTAACTATAATGGGATATCCTTTTCAATATGAATTGGTTAGCCATGGTCAATATTTTAGCTTCCTCAAGAGAAATCTGCTAATTTCCCCATTGTGCCACATTTGACATTGGCAGATGAATTTTCATTGGCATAAAGATTTTAATATAGCTAATCATTTAAAAATATGACATGCATTTGGCATGATCCAGCCAAGGTTATGCAGTTTTCAGTCCTGTTGAATGCAATGAGAAATTTTCCAACATGTGCTTAACTCTCCTATCAAACTGATCTGTGAGACTTCAAAACACTTCTCTCATGTGGGTTGTGCCCATTGCTACTTAGCCAGATGAGCAAGTCCTAGAGCAAGGGTGAGGAACATGTGGCTCTCCATTTGTTGATGGTTGGGGTTTCTGGAAGTGGACTACAACAACATCAGGAAAGCCAGAGGTTCCCCTCTGTGCCGTAGATGGGTAATTCAAGTGAGAAAATTTCTCTGCAGCACCCAATTTATAGTCACAATAATTTTAGATTAAATTACTTCTTACCTCTGTGAAATACATGCAGGGAAGAAAGGTTAAAAATCAGAGGCATCCATTTTTTCACACTCTGTTTCTACGTCCATATTACCATCCACTATGGAAAGAGATTTCCCCCCTACACCCTGGAATAAGCATGTAAATGGAATTAAGATCAGAAGTGTATTGACTCAAAGGATCTGATTAAAGCTATATGACATGTAATGACAATCTAATCCAGAGCTTTCCAAACTTTTCAAGTTAGTGACACACTTTTTTGGACATGCATCATTTCGCAACACAGTAATTCAGTTCTGCATCATTTTGTGACACAGCAATTCAATTTTACTAGGGAACCGGGGGTTAAACTAACCCTTTCCAGCCCCAGGAAGAGCGCAGGGAGCGTTTGTGCGACACACCTACACACTGCAGCCGACACACCAACGTGTCGTGACACACAGTTTGGAAAACTCTGATCTAATCTTCCACCTGAGCAACACCTCCCTTTTACTGGCTCCTAATTTCCCAGTAGTGATGTATGGAAGTGAGAGCTGGACCATAAAGAAGGCTGATCACCAAAGAATTGATGCTTTTGAATTATGGTGCTGGAGGAGACTCTTGAGAGTCCCATGGACTGCAAGAAGATCAAACCTATCCATTCTGAAGGAAATCAGCCCTGAGTGCTCACTGGAAGGACAGATCCTGAAGCTGAGACTCCAATACTTTGGCCACCTCGTGAGAAGAGAAGACTCCCTGGAGAAGACCCTGATGTTGGGAAAGATGGAAGGCACAAGGAGAAGGGGACGACAGAGGACGAGATGGTTGGACAGTGTTCTCGAAGCTACCAGCATGAGTTTGACCAAACTGTGGGAGGCAGTGAAAGACAGGAGTACCTGGCATGCTCTGGTCCATGGGGTCACGAAGAGTCAGACACGACTAAACGACTAAACAACAACAACAGCAGCAGATCAGATGCTTAAATTATCTGTGTCCTTCCTCACCTATTCATTTAAATGCAAAATGAGGTAAGAGGTGTTCCAGGAGATCCCATTCCAAGAGGTGTATCCCCATCCCACCCAGTGTTCAGAGGCCAGACTCTCCCAGCGCCCAAGATTTGTCTCCCACCCCTACCATTTCCTCTCAAGTCTCTCAAGAAGAGGTAGCTTGTTGAGCAAACAAGCTATTGATCCACCTATAGCTTGCTGCTGTTCCCTGCCTCACATCTTCCACCCAGGAGGCAGGCACTAAAAATGAGGACTCCCTTCGACTTGGGGTGTCATGCCACTGTCTACGCCTGCTCACTTGCAGTCTACCGCTTTGACTCTCTAACTGTGCTCAGATCTGGCCGACTCTGCGAATCGTTGCCCTGATATAGCTGAGGTGTTGCCAACGTCCATGTGCCAGCCTCCCTTCTATCAACTTATTTTGGTGCCAGAGTTTCCTGGGGAACTTATAGCATCGGGGTTGCTTAGAAGCCAACTCTCCCCTGTATCTTCAGCTGCTGCTTCTTTGGCCACAACTATCTGTCTGTCTATTACACCGCTGCTCTTCCCAATTAAATGAGTTCTCTGGATGGGTCACCAAACAACAGGGATCAACGTGCCCACACAGTGTTGCTGCCCACCTCAATGAGAGAGAGAAAGGGAGCAAGAGAGATTTCTTTTGTGCACACATATACTTACCTCTATGAGGAAGTGCTGATGTACACATGATCCCCCTTCTGCCTGCCTCGATGTCAGGGACTTGACTAATTAGGAATGGTGGGAGAGCTCCCCTCTTTTCTGAAGCTTCCCAAGGGCAGGAGGACAGTATTGATTTAGAACAGTGGTTTGCAGAAGGGCAAAGTCTAGAAGAGAAAAGCTGAGAAATACTGGGTGAGGAGCAGCTGGAAGAGCAGACACCAGGAGAGGGACAGCTGGCTGATTCAGTGTCTTTGGATAGCATCCCTGAAGCCCCCCCCCCTTGCCTTAGACTAGATGGGCTTGGAAAGTGATGGAACAGAAACCGCAATGGCAACAAGCTCAGATTACCCGACGTAGGAGTGACGTAGATTAATGGGGAGAACCTTTACTGGGAGCTACGCCATATTTTAGCGTGCTATGCTTTCCTTTCTCTCTCCCTGTGATTATTAAAGAACTTACCCAGTAAGAACGCTCCTTCCATTTGATCTGCTTAATTACTGCCACCGGGGGAGAGATCCAATTCTCTGGAGCTTGAAACTAGGATAGAGAGAGAAGGCTGTGTCCCAGCATGCCTCTGCTGCTCATTTCATGGAGAGAAGGATACTGGCCATTGTGGGCTAATGTTGATGCTGCCAACACCAAAGAGAAGGACTAGTCATTGTGGCCTTGCACTGATGTTCAAAGAGAAAGACTGGCCATTGTGACCCCATGCTGCCATGGTAATGTTGCTTACCTGAAGGAGCATGGCTGCTTGAGGGAGAGAGACTGGACATTGTGACCTCATGCTGAAGCTCTTGCCTGAAGGAGGGGCTGACCATTGCAACCCTTGAAGGTGGGAAACTAACTGCTGTGATCTCATGCCACAGGTGGTGGTGGTGGTGGTGGTGATTTTATACAGTGGTACCTTGGGTTAAGAACTTCATTCGTTCTGGAGGTCCGTTCTTAACCTGAAACTGTTCTTAACCTGAGGTATCACTTTAGCTAATGGGGCCTCCTGCTGCCGTGGCGCCGCCGCCGCGGTGCAATTTCTGTTGTCATCCTGAAGCAAAGTTCTTAACCCGAGGTACTATTTCTGGGTTAGCGGAAACAAAATAAAATAAATAAAATTTATTTTAGCAGAGTCTGTAACCTGAAGTGTCTGTAACCTGAAGTGTCTGTAACCCGAGGTACCACTGTATAAGTAATGCCCAAATGGCTTCTTTCCTGAAGGAGAGAGACTGGGCATCATGCTGAAGTGGCCTGGCTGAAGGAGAGACCTCCTTCAGGTAACCAAAGGCCATAGTGACCTCATGTTAATGCTGCTTGCATGAAGGTAAGAGATGGCCATTGTGATTGTGATGCTGTCTGTCTGAAGGAGGTAGAATGGTCACTGGGAAGGAGAATGTCCCTTGGAAGGAGACTGTCATGTTTCAGGGCAGTTGTGCACATTTGCCTCAAGGCACCCAAAATGATGGCCTTTGGTCAGTAATCCTTGCAGTCTCAAGCAATGTTTCCCAACCATGGGTCTCAGACTACAATTCCCATCATCCCTGACCACTGGTCTTGCTAGCTAGGGATGATGGGAGTTGTAGTTCAAAAACAACTGGAGACCCAAGGTTGGGAAACACTGGTCTAAAGCAATGCCTACTGAAGTTCACTTGTCCCATAGCAAGAGACTGACTGAGTCAAGCAACTTTGGAGACGTAGCTATTCGGAAGCAAATGCTCAAGGAAGAGGATGAAGCACTGCCCGCTTCTAGCAGGAGCTCCTTGCATTCATTATCAGCTGTTCTGCTATGAAGCTCAGCACCAGGGCAGGACTGCCCATGTGTCTAGGCAGACATTAAGCAAGGACACAAAGAACAACTTTAAATCCAGGAGGAAATTGCACGTTGCCATCCACAGATCTGCAAGCTAATCTGTGTGCCTGGCTTTGGTGTTTTATTATTACAGTCTAGAGGATAAATGGGGAGGGGATTTCCTCTGGCTTGTCCAGTATTAAAAAAAACTTATGGGTGTTCTAGGGACATCAGCTGCTCTCTACAGCCATCTAATTTTGCTCTGCATAATGACCTTATATCAGAGGAATTGGATCCACTCCCAATTCCATATAGCATTCTCACAGATTTTATTGGCTTGTAAATTTTAGGCAAGGAGCAGATGTGCCAGGTCCCCAAACATCCTTTGGTATTGTGCGTCAGCTGCACAATCAACAGTGCCAGGTCCTTGAGTAGCCATAATAGTTTCTTCCTGCTTAGCCTGAAAAAAGAAAACAAGTTTCCAGTGACTGAAAATGGGCCTGGGAGGCAGAGGCTTTCTAACTGTGTGGCCCATGGCTGGATATTTGGTATGCTGGGTGAAAAATCAGCTGAAATGCAAGCATTCAGATTTGGCAGGGACTGCTAGGCCTCACACACCTGATGGACTGAGCAACCTGAGAGTGCCCCAGGGCCATTCTTTGGGGGGAAAATGGCTGCCATCACCGGGCCCATGGAGGCAGCTATCTATTTGTACAAGAAGGCCTCAAAGAATGACACAATGTGATGACGTTGACAGTGGCGGAGCTTCATGCTCCAGCACCGGGGGCGGAGAGCAGGCGGGGGTGTGGCTGGCGCACGTCCCGGGGGTGTGGCACACCACCTGTGGGGGCGTGGTGCCCAGCGCAGGGGGGGCAGCCGCAATGGCACCCCACCGGGATTGTGGTGTTGGGGGTGGTGTGCTCCCCCATCCCCCTCTTCCTCCACCAGTGGATGTTGATCCTAAGAATATCTTTGGGAATCATATGACAGTGTATGCACATGCATGGTTGTGGTCACTGGGCACATCAAAAGTAGAAATGGGGCTAGCCTAGTCCCACAACTCTCTTACATGCAATGGGGTTCATGTGAACCACCAATTTGTAGCTGCATTCACCAGTGGTGTGGACTAGGGGGACTAGGCTAGTCCCCTAAATGTTCCCTTGGTGCCTCCTGTGGGATGTGTCATCACTGTAGCAGTCAAATGCAACATTTCCTGTTGCCTAGAGTGGACACACAGGGGAATGTTGCTCAAGACAGGGAGGACTTTCTGTCATACCTGCTCTGGAGCATCCTCCCCCTGCGTGTGACTGATGGGCATGACCCTAGCAGACCCTATAAAAGGACTGGTCACACAGCCATCTTCCTCTTTTGGACTTCTTTGGCTCTTTTGCCATCTTCCACATGGCTCATCCTTACAGAGGATGGAAGCCACAAGGTAGAAAGTCTGAGGCCTGTCTCAGACTTTTTTTCTCTATAAATGTAACTGTAACCACAAGATAAAGCCAGCCTTCAGGATACTACTGTGAACTGAATGCAAGTAACTTTACCATTACTTTTAAAGAAGACTGTTGTGCTGTTGCTGTTGTTGTTGTTGTTGTTGTTGTTGTTTTAAGAGGGAAATAAAGGGGAAATTTGCCAGGAAAAGCCAGAGTGGATTGCTTAACTTAAATGATTCTAATGAATCCATCAACTTGCTTCCAGCAGCGTGCAAGGGAATGTGCTCTGCTACCTGCTCACTAATATGAATGTGGAAGGATAATATTTAATTAATATAGCCTCTCCTACTTTCCTCAACATTTCCACACCTCCTTTCCAAAGCCCAGGAAGCTTCTGTCTGGCTTAGAGAGGGAGGCACAATGCTCATGTGTGCGACATTCCTCTTCCCCGCATTGCCCTCACAAACTGGCACCTCTGGCTGTAACTGTTCCCCTACGAAAATTTTCACCACATGCCACTGGCATTCACCAAGTCATCCACCCAGAGAGGGCTGAGAGAGGTTAGGAACTTGGTCATTCCACTTTTAGTGACCACGTATGTATCTTCAATGAACTCCTCCACACATGTGGAAATCAATGGTCCTTGAGAATGTCAGCCAAAGAATAGATGATGCCATTGATCTTTCAGCACTCTGTGTCTCTTGCATTCACTATCAAAACAGGCTTGAAAACCCAAATTTCCAATTGACTTAATGAATTTAAAACATAATTGGAAAAGAGGGTAGATAGCATTCTTGAAATAACCAAGACTTCAAAGGAGTCCTGTAAATTTCAACATGAAAGAGAATTAACATCCTGAAACAAGAAGCAGAAAATGGGGAGGTTTAGGGGCCTTTTTATGCCTTCCTCATGCTTTGCCAGTCTTCTACAGTGCTGAGATTTAAGAATTAAAGCTTTCTTAAGGTATAAATAAGAAACTGGCATGTTTAGCCTTGCTATTTTATCGAGGTTGCCCTCATTTGCTTGTTTATAAGACATTGTGGCTGTTTCTTCTCTGCTGTGGCATCCTTCCTCAATAATTTTTACCAGATCTGAGTGCTTTAAAATTTAGACACTTCCTGTCAGTAACACTTGAGAGGTCTGCTATTAACTATATTTGGTAGCACTTCCGAGCAAGGATTTTTAATAATGTGAAGGAAAAAGCTGCTATCCCTCACCCAGAGCATCAAAGTAATGATGAGGCATTTGGTAAACAAAACTGGAATTCTATTTAAATACAGTTGATGAAGGTTGTGGATTAATGGTTACTCTGATAAGTCCCTGAGGTGGCAGTTTGGGGAGCTGGATGGTGGCAGCTCACAGGCTCGTTCTTTCTTCCCTTCAAGGCAAGCTCTGCTGTGTAGAAAGCTTTGCATTGCATTGTCACTCTTACATGGCTTCTCTTCGACACGGAGCCATTGAGATTTAGATGCAGGAAGCATTTTGTAGGGCCAATGTTCTGGTTCTTTCCCAGTCCCTCCCAGACAACTGACACACACATTTTGCCTGAGGAGGAACTCCCAGATTTGCTTTGCATTTTGCAGGGTGAGGGAGCAATAGAGGTGGGAGGGGATGGGAGTTAAAATCTGGAGATCCGGGGAGACAGATGAACCATGCTTTTTTCAATATTTTCAAATTGAACGCTGCTGTGGCAATGACAAAAATTATGGTCCAATCAAAAGCCTAACTAAATGTGAGCACTTGATGTATCAGAGTAATAACAAAGGAGCAATAGGACAGATTTATCAAATACTTTTCTTTGATAATATAAAAATAATGTCATTTCAGAACAAGCGGGAAAGAGATTTAAGGGCTCTGTGCCACAATATATTGGGCAATGGATATGAAAAAAACACCCTTTTTAGTACCTTGCAATTGGCAAACTTGAAAGAAACCCTGTTTAAAATGTCCTGTGGTTGATATGTGATACCACATAAATTGGGAATTATAGAACTTGGATTATGACACATCCTAGAGATGTTTGAAATGTTACGTTGATCAAGTTTATATATTTTGGAGATATGAAATTATTATTTGGGGGGGGCACTTTGTGTCGTTGAATTTTGAGCAGATGACTGAACAGAAGATTCCAGAAGGTCCGGTGTTGCTCTTTTATAGTCCAGATTTACAGTGTGCATACCTACTCAGACCAATGGCGGACTTGGGTATTATGCTACGAGGTCAAATTTGTTGCCCCTCAGTCCAAAGGCTGGTAAGGAGGTACCTGTCTTTGGAAAGGAGATGCAAGGGTTCTGGCAGAGTCCTAGAGCCCACCCACATCCTTCCCAAAGCTTGGAAAGTGCTAACAAGGCTTTGGGAAGGAAGTGGGAAGGCTCTAGGACCCTGTCAGAGCCTCATGTCTCCTGCCCAAGCCCAGCTCCCAGGACCTATTCACTGCCTGCACAGCCCTAAATCCACCCCATTAAGTTCAATGAAACTTGGTCCCACGTAAATGTGTATCACACCCAAGACAGCCTGACAAAAAGTTGATTCAGGAAAAAAGATTGGCCACACACGCACACAAACACATTCTTTTTAGCAAACATGAATATGCACTTGCTATCTACTCTTGCCCTTTAATAATAATAATTCTATTTATATGCTGCCCATCTGACTGTGGAGACTTCCAACAAAATATTTAAAAAACTTCAAACATTAAAAACATTGTTGACATGTTGTTCTCCCTCTACAGCCAGAGGCATTGTGCCTCTGAATACCCATTGCCAGGAATTGAGAGTGGGGACTGGGCTGTCACATTCTGACTGGCCACTGTGAGAGCTGAATATTGGACGAGGTGGACCATTGGCCTGGTCCGCCATTGCTCTGCTTATGTGTTTGAAGCTAGCCTAACATCCCATAGCAGCGGTACCGATTTATCTACTTGCACTTGCATGCTTTTGAACTGCTAGGTTGGCAAGAGCTGGGACAGAGCAACAGAAGCTCACTCCGTGGCGGGGCTTTGAACCGTCAAGCTTCTGATCAGCAAGCAGCATTTCCATGCGCTCTGGCTTCCATCATGATGTCCCATTGTGCCAGAAGCCACATGACCCAGAAAGCTGTCTGTGGACAAACCCCGGCTCCCTCGGCCTGAAAGTGAGAGAAGTGCCGCACCCCATGGTCGCCGTTGACTGGACCCAACCATCCAGGAATCCTTTACCTTAACCTAACATCCTGTGTAATTCTGGTTGTCGTTGTTTTGTTTTGTTTTTTAACCAGGAAATATGGTGAAGAAGGATGACTCAGGTGCAAATTCCAGTCTCTGAAAATCCTGCTTGGGAGTTGTCCATCTCTTAATAAGTCAAGTGGTGCCATCTGTGACAACAGCAAAAGCAGAGGTGCAGCATGGGGGGCCAGAAGGCCCGTGGCCCCAGGCACACATTTTTGAGGGGGCACAAACAGATGCCCCCACAACAGGCAGTGTCAGGGACTGGGCAGAGGAGTGGTGGAGAATGCCTCCCCATCCTGACCCTTCCAGGGAGGAGGAAGAGGAAAACAGTATAGATTTACAACAGGGATTTGAGGGAGGTCACAGCTCAGAGGCAGATGAGGGGGAAAGTTGGGAAATCATGGGAGAACCAGAACAACAGCTGGCTGACAGGCTGTCATTAGAAAGCATTCCAGACCCTCCATCTCCTAGAACCCAGCGAGTCTTAAAAGTAGGAGAGCAAAGAGTTCAAAGATACAGGGCATGTAGCAGCACCTGTAGAGGAGGTGATATGATGACAAATGAGGAAATGGGAAAGATGGTGGGTGGAGATCCACTCAGGACAATGCCATTATCCAAGAGGTTGGGTCCTATAGCCTCTCTGTGTAAAGTTTGAAATAAAACAGGATGGTAAGGAACTTTTCCTTGTTGTTATACTTCCTTGGGCAACCAGCCAGGAGCCACTGACAGCATCCTGACAGGCACAGAGCCCTGGCAGCTGAGGTGTGGCAGCGGGTGGGTTGTTCTAGTGGGCAGGTAGATGGAGGCAGTGGGCAAAGAGCCTGTTGGAGGCGGGCTCCGTTCACTCAGCTCATGACCCCCTGGTGCAACCCCCACCCCAGCTGCCTAGTCCACCAAGGAGTGCAACACTTGTCCTACCACGGACGTGGGCAACCCACGTTATGCCACTGGGCAAGAGGGAATGTCCAAAGGGTAATTTTCAAGGATGGCTAACAGATTAGCCCCTTCGCAGTTTGCTTGTCAACATTGTTTATCAGAGGGACTTTAAGGCAGAGGGAGTTTCCTAGGGTGTTGCTTCAAAGTGCTCTTCAAGGCATCCATGATCATAAATTGGCTTTGTCTGCACCAGCAACTTCTTTTATTGCCCTCCTCCTCAAACCTCACATAAAGAGATGTACACATTTTGAATGTGTAAAAAAGCATGGTGCTTCTTTACGTGGGCATGCTGAAAATTGGCACCTATTATGTGGGACAATGGAGACATTCAGTCCTAAGCAGACTGAAGCAGAGTGGCAGAAAAATGAAAACAATTTGTATTCAACAGTAATTGGTTGTTTTGTCACTCAAGCCTCGCCCAGAACAATTTTACCGTGATAAAATAGTAATACGTCCTACTTTCTAACCAAGCCCTCTATTTCTGGTGTGGGGAAACTTTGGGCCTCCATATGCTGCTGAACTACAACTCCCATATTCTACTTTGGCAACATACGGAGGGCCAAAGGGTATCCGCACCTGCTCTGGAATAAAAATTGAAGAGAAGAACTGCTCATTTACAGAAACTGCACCTCAATAAATCATTGCAAAATAATATTGTCGCTTCATAACAATCATTAACTTAAAAAAATAGAATAAGTATCAGGTCATTGAAATATTGTGGGGGTTTTTTCCCAGCTGTAGTAAGTTAAGGTTTTTTGTTTTGTTTTTTCAAATCATGGCCATTATTTGCCAGTTGACCAAATATATTTAACCGGTCAAATACCAGTTAACTACTTCTTGTGAGTCTTTTTTCTTGTAGTATCTTCATGTGACATATTAATGGGAGATAAAGCACTATACTGCTCCTAGTAAATTGCATCTTATCACATGTTGTTGTTGTTGTTTAGTCGTTTAGTCGTGTCCGACTCTTCGTGACCCCATGGACCAGAGCACGCCAGGCACTTCTGTCTTCCACTGCCTCCCGCAGTTTAGTCAAACTCATGCTGGTAGCTTCGAGAACACTATCCAACCATCTCGTCCTCTGTCGTCCCCTTCTCCTTGTGCCCTCCATCTTTCCCAACATCAGGGTCTTTTCCAGGGAGTCTTCTCTTCTCATGAGGTGGCCAAAGTATTGGAGCCTCAGCTTCAGGATTTGTCCTTCCAGTGAGCACTCAGGGCTGATTTCCTTAAGAATGGATAGGATCTTATCACATACCCTCCAACATTTCTCTGATGAAACTAGGGATGTCCTATTCCATTATTATTATTATTATTATTATTATTATTATTCCCCACCCATCTGACTGGGTTGCCCCAGCCACTCTGAGAGGCTTCCAACTTATGTAAAAACATAATAAAACATCAATCATAAAAAATCCCCTATGCATGGCTGCCTTCAGATGTCTTCTAAAGGGTATACAGTTACTTATCTCTTTGGCTTGGAGGCTGCATGACTCAAAACACTCAAACGGAAGCAGACACGTACTACCATACCCTCCAACATCTATCTGATGAAAATAGGGATGTCCTAAGGAAAAGCGGGACATTCTGGGATCAAACCAGAAACGGGGATGAATTCTGTAAATATGGGACTGTCCCTGGAAAATAGGGACACATGGAGGGTCTGCTATCATCCTATCATTCATGTGGGATGGCCAGAGGGAGAGGAGGAGGAGGAGGAGGAGGAGGAGGAGGAGGAGGCCTCACCTCAAGCCATTAAGGCTTTAAAAGTTCAGTCTGGTCTTCCCTGCCCACTTGACTTTCCAACAGCATTACATTGGAAAATACGATTCAGTTGCAGAACAAGGAGAACTACAGAGGTATGAGGAATAATTTTAGAGTAATAACATAATAGTGTTCACCCATCTTTTGATGTAGCTTTGCTGTCATTTTTAAACTTTGATTATGCTTTTTCTTGCTTTTAAAATATCTCAATTTCACTTGGCAAGCAGAATCTGATAACTTGATTTTCCGCCGTCTTGGATCTATAACTTAATTCTGTCGCTGCATGCTGGTGCCTGCCTGTGCTCATCTGTTCAATTGCTTCTTGGTATGCAGTCCTAAGTGCAGGCAGAGAATAAAGTGTGACATAGGCAGGGAAGCTTGTGGTTTAATACAAGAACCAAAATGTAGCTTAACACAGAGACTTGGGGTCCTTTGATCCAAGCACTGCTTTCGCCCTCCCCAAATGGTCAAAATCTGCTTGGGATGCACTAGATTTAGAAATCAAGTGTAGAAGAACCTTCCAAGCAGATCTGAGAAAACTGGCAGGCTCCTATGGGAAGCAATGATCCTTTCATGACCCTGGAGTCAAAATATTAAGACTTTAAATGTAATAATCAGAACTCAGAATTGTGCACCAAAACTGAGAGTCTGTTGCACCAGGAAGCACCAGGCACACCCTGCTAATATATAAAGCAGATAAAAGTTTTATTTCTGTGTAATCAGACAAATAGGTTGTCCATTCAGACAACATGTATGACTTTGTGCATGATCCTGTATACCTGAAGGAGCGTCTCCACCCCCATCGTTCAACCTGGCCACTGAGATCCAGCGCCGAGGGCCTTCTGGCAGTTCCCTCATTGCGAGAAGTGGGGCTACAGGGAACCAGACAGAGGGCCTTCTCAGTAGTGGCGCCCGCCCTGTGGAACGCCCTCCCATCAGATGTCAAAGAGATAAACAACTACCTGACATTCAGAAGACATCTTAAGGCAGCCCTGTTCAGGGAAGTTTTTAATATGTAACGCTGTACTGTTTTTTACACTTGATTGGGAGCCGCCCAGAGTGGCTGGGGAAACTCAGCCAGATGGGCGGGGTATAAATAATAAATTATTATTATTATTATTATTATTATTATTATTATTATTATTATCTCCTGATCTCCTTTCCCCCCATTAGATTGATATGCTCTCTTTCTTCTTTCGTGATCTGCGTGATCTCTCTCTCTCTCTCTCTCTATATATATATATATACAAAATAACATATACATTTGGCAACTAGCAAGGAACAAACATCCAGATAACACATCTCAAGTAAACAAGAGAAGGAGAAAAGCGTGTTTTGCCTTTCCCCAATGCTGTGCTGCAAATGGAAGGATGGGCTCTGAGGGGGATTGCAAATGGAAGGGAGAAAATGCAAATAGAGAAGGGAAAAGTAATATGGAGCTCATAAAACAGCCGCGCCGCAGACTTGAATTTTGGAACTGCTTTGCCTAAAATTTCATGCATTTGTCACTACAGGCATGCTTTGCATATTTTTCTCCTTTGAGTCATCTGTCAGACCATGGATTTGCTGCCAAGACAGCAGCACTGTGCTCTAAATCTTGGCAGGACTTTACAAGAAAAGCCAAGCGCTCTAGCTTCCTAGGGCATTTTCTGGCCTACAAGTCATGATGAAAGGGGAAAGGTGGTTTGGGTTAGGAAAGGCAACCTGCGACCTGCTAGCTTCTTTTTCGACTGCTACACAGGGATGCTCGAGAGCATGGCTTTGCAGCTGGTACCTGAACCTCCAAAAGAGAAGCACATTATTGTTGACAGGGGCAGAAGGGATTTGTTTGGCTGAGTCGCATCAGCCATTGGAAGGCCCCAATGAAAGCAGGAATCATTCTTATTTAAAAGTACAGTTGATGGAAACTTATGCAAAGGCTACATGGAGCATGGCAGGTTTGCAAGGCACAATCTAGCCAATGCCATGCACTTTTATACTGCAGTTCTATACTTGGAAGTAAGCCTCAGTGAGTACAGCAGGACTTACTTCCAAACAACCATTCCTTAAGTCCCCTGGATTTAACTTTAAAAGGTACCTGCCCCCTATATGGCCCCTTGTTAACATTAGCCTGCCCCACAATTAATGGTAGAAGAATTGCTGGTGTTGTCAGTTGAGGGCAGACTCTAAAGTGTCATTAAATCAAATGAAAGCAGAAGAACCCATGAAGGCATAATAGCATTTGCAGAACCATCATTTACACAAGCTCTTTCCATCATTAACTTTTAGAGAGTGCATGACAGCATTTTTACTTTCTTTTTTTAAAAAAGAGAGAGATCCTTTGGCATGGGTGAACCATACTAAATAACATTTAAATCTCTGGTTTGCCTTTCTGTGGCATTTGATTTGTTTTCTTTCTCTCTCTCACTCTCTCTTAAAAACAAAACAAAAAAACCCTGCCGTGTACTAACTCTTTCCTTGCTTCCGAACAGTAACGATGACTTTGCTGCATGAACTCTGAAACTCATTAACGGGAAAAGCATCGGCTTTAAGCAAATGTCACATCACATTAGCATGATGCATAGGGTGTCGTAAGGAGCTCTTAACTAGCCCTGTGCAGGGAGGCAAGAGTCGAAAATTCTTCCTTGATGCATCATGAAGATGTTGTGATGACGCTGATTATACCTGTCCGTGTTTGCTTTGATTGATAGCTGGAGCATTTATTTAGTATTCCGCACACAGTGAGCCTTCGTCGGCAATAAAAGGACAGTGAACAAAAGGATTCATAAGCAGTGGAAAGAAATTACAATAAATGGGAGCACTATTAACATGAAGAACTGCACTAGCACCATCAGCTAACAGTTTTTGGTCTTTACCTGTATGCTATTGTCATTGTTTTATCAAATGTAACACAGGATTTTCCAAGTGCTTAGTTCAGCTAAACAAAGCTCCTGGGGTTAAAATCGTTACTAGGACTGGAATATCATTTGTTGTTTAAGGGTGAATTCTGGACATAATGGAGAAGTAAAATATTTGGATCATCAAAAAAAGATGCAGGAGGAAATGATTCAATTAGGACCCACAAAGGGGAGGGTGGAAATCCAGGAGATTCCTTGGAATCTTATTTTTATTATTTATGTTTGATATATATCTGTAAAAGTTTAATTTGAAAAACCACACACACACACACGAAACCAAGCCCTCTGACTCAAAGAAGGGCAAAATCTTCTCCATTTCTGTCTAACCAAAAAGTGATGCATGTTTGGGACATCTATCTGTAGAAGCAATTTTCATAAGTATAAGGTATTTTCTAATTTTGATATTTTTCATGGCCAATTTTTATATCCTTCCCCACTCCCATTTTTGATGTGTAGTAAAGAAATTCAATAAATTGTAATTGGTGGCATCCAATGCCCTTATTCCATAAGCACAAAGTTTTTCAGCTTGCAGAATAGAGCTCCCCCCTCCCACCCGCATTGCCCCATGCCTGCTCTTGAGGATTGTGGGAACATCCAGAACATATTTGGGAGATGGGACTGGGAAGGAGATGGAGGGAGTTCCACTGCACAAGCAGAAAACCTTGCCCTAACATGAGTGACTTGGCGCTCTTTTGGATACAAGCAAATGCTTTTCATGATTACTTATAATTCAGCTGTATCAAGTAATCACAGCTGACAAATGTGTGTTCCTGCCACCCCCAATTTCCATACATAGCATTAATATTATGTTTTTAAAAATGTATTCCATATTTTAGCTAACCATTTCTGTTAAATGCATTAGGTGATGCCTTCAAATGTTTGTGTATGTTTTTAAAAGATCGCTCTTGCAATTATTAAAATCTAAAATGTTGTCTTTTATTTTCCTACTGATACTATTTGTTGCATGCAGTTCAAGGGGAATACTAAATTATGTGCATTTTCTGAGTTGTTATCCTTCGTGTTATTGTGCATTGCTCTCCATTTTAAAGGCACAGAGACATAATTATGCATGGTTCCCAATCGAAAGGCACGGACAAGACAGTTATTGTGCATCCACCTGATATGGTAGACACACCATGTTCCCAATTGAGAATGAAGGACAGTTGCATATGGTTGTTCCATCTGAGGAGTGCTCAACATAGCTTCATACTTGACTGCTGACCCGTTTCCTATTTAAAATCAATATTTAGCTTCTTCTTCTGTTATTTTTTACCAGATTCACAATGGGGGGGGGACTTTCACTTTGGTTGTGGCACTTATCTACATCTCCCAATATCTGATTTTTTGATCCTGCAAATGAAAATCATTGCCTCTAATTCAGAAACATTGATTCCTAAGCCTAGACCATGGGTAGGCAAACTAAGGCCCGGGGGCCGGATCCGGCCCAATTGGCTTCCAAATCCAGCCTGTGGATGGTCTGGGAATCAGTGTGTTTTTACATGAGTAGAATGTGTGCTTTTATTTAAAATGCATCTCTGGGTTACAGTGGTACCTCGGGTTAAGAACTTAATTCATTCTGGAGGTCTGTTCTTAACCTGAAACTATTCTTTATCTGAGGTACCACTTTAGCTAATGGGGCCTCCTGCTGCCGTTGGGCCACCGGAGCACAATTTCTGTTGTCATCCTGAAGCAAAGTTCTTAACCCGAGGTACTATTTTTGGGTTAGCGGAGTCTGTAACCTGAAGCGTCTGTAACCTGAAGCGTCTGCAACCCAAGGTACCACTGTATTTTGGGGGCATAGGAATTCATTAATTATTTTTTTCCAAAATATAGTCTAGGCCCCCACAAGGTCTGAGGGACAGTGGACCAGCCCCCTGCTGAAACAGTTTGCTGACCCCTGGCATAGACACATGTAGGAAGGATATGCTTTTCACATGTACAGGGGGGGGTGTGCATGTGTGTGTAAAATCCATCCTGTTCTGAAATCCCAGTGAAGCAGGCTATGACTGTTATGTCTTTTAGCATAGTGGTATAGCAACAGGTGGGACACAGGTGGTGCTGTGGGTTAAACCACAGAGCCTAGGACTTGCCAATCAGAAGGTCGGTGGTTCGAATCCCCGCAATGGCGGGAAGGTAAACGGCGTTTCTGTGCGCTGCTCTGGTTCGCCAGAAGCAGCTTAGTCATGCTGGCCACATGACCCGGAAGCTGTACGCCGGCTCCCTCGGCCAATAAAGCGAGATGAGCGCCGCAACCCCAGAGTCGGCCACGACTGGACCTAATGGTCAGGAGTCCCTTTACCTTTACCTTATAGCAACAGGTAAGGCAGAATCAAGGTCAGGACCCTGGACAGAGCACTAGGAAAGGGGAACTGTTGCTTCAGAGTCTGCCAAAGCCATGCCTTCTGGTCCAGAAAGGCCTAATACGGGAGATGGAAATACCGCTGTGGGGAACGGGGCAAACATCTCCATCTGCTGGCTGAGAAAACAAGCCTCAGCTCCTTCACAATGTCTCATTGCAGGTTCTAGGGCCCAATGGGAAGTATTAAGTTCTGGAATTGACATTACAGATAGTCCAGCTGTGTCACTGGCCTGACCACAAAAGTTCAGCCAAAGGATATGTTATATTCACTTCTGAACAGATACATATTCAGATACAGGGATCTATTATACAATATAGATATTATAATCATTAAATGAGCAAAACCTCCTATCAATAGATGGCACTGTCATCTTCTATATCTGTCTTCTCCTCTTGCTGTTCTGTCTTTGGGGACATTTCTTTAAAAAGTCAAATCTATGATGGATGGCTATGCTGCAAGGATAGCTTGCAAGTCATTTTTAAAGTTTGTCCCTCTTGTAGAAATATTTTCACTCCTGGTACTGGCAGAATTCGTTGCTGCTGCAGTAAAATTATGTCTTTGGCACTTAATGCCAAAAATAGGCTTCTGAGTGGCTTATAAAGTATGAAACCCAGTTGCACAGTCATTAAAATGCAAACAGTAAATCTTTGGCTTTCAAATTTGGCAGAGTGAGTTGGTCCCCTCGGACAGCTGATTTGGGGTGTCATCGTGAAAGGGCAGTAAACATTTGTTTATTTTTGCATTTGATTGCCAGGTTTGAGATTTTCTGGTTCCAAAATTATGTGGCTCACGTTGGTGTCATGGATGGGCCACAGACAGCCATGTGAGCTGAGCCAGGAGCCATGGGATCAGCCAGGAGTCAGGACCAAAGAGTAAGACTGCATTCAGGCAGCCCTTTTCCCCATTTCCTAATGTTTCCTTACCTGATAATCTTTGGGGGGTTTTATGTGATATTTCACATGACATAAAATACACTTCTAGAAATCTAGCAGAATCTAGCAGATGTTTAGTGTTCATTTCCCTGTTGTTTCCAGGGGTGGGGATGTTTGCAACCCTGACAACCTGGAAAATTGTAAATTGTAATAATGATGATGATAATGATAATAATTTATTTATACCAGCCACACTGGGCGGCTCCCAACAGAATATTAAAAACACAAGAGAACACCAAACATTAAAAACTTCCCTAAAGAGGGCTGCCTTCAGATGTCTTCTAAAAGTCAGATAGTTGTTTATTTCCTTGACATCTGATGGGAGGATGTTGCACCGGGGGGTGCCACTACCAATAAGGCCCTCTGCCTGGTTCCCTGCAATCTCACTTCTCGCATTGAGGGAGCAGCCAGAAGGACCTCGGAGCTGAAACTCAGTGTCCGGGATGAAAGATGAGGGTGGAGACGCTCCTTCAGGTATATTGGGCCGAGGCCATTTAGGGCTTTAAAGGTCAGCACCAACACTTTGAATTGTGCTTGGAAACATACTGGGAGCCAATGTAGGTCTTGTAATTTTCTTGGTGCTTTCATGGGTGGCAACACCAAGGCACACCATTCCCCTACCCTGAAGTTACCAAACTGTCAGAAGCTACTTGATCTGTGTGATCCATTGAAGTTTGAGTGGAAGCTTCCCAGTGACATATCTTCAGGCATTGGACTAACTTCTACCCAGGCTGGTCATCGGATCCTTCTGGACAAGAGGACTTTCTGTTGCAGTTAAGCCTTGCTTAAGTAACATTTTTCTGAGCTGTGATATGTTCCTGTATTCTTGAATATTCTTCAGTCCTGGCTTCTGGCTATAATGCTGATACTTCTGTCCAGGTTTGTAACATTCTTTTTAAATTGCATTATGGAACTGTGGCTTTTTAAAATGGTTTTTCTGTAACATCATGGTAGAGTTCTTTCCTATCAATGGGCATAATTTGTCACAACAGCAGATGTCATTGAACACGTTGCCACCTTTTATGCACATTTTATGCCATTCTCAATTCATTAGCATCTAAGGGGGAATTTCTCCAAATATACACTTTTTAAAATTCAATTTTACTTAATATGCACGATTCTGCAAAGCAAAGAATGCTTCATCCTAGTGCATTTTTGTACGCATTACCGCTGAGGAACTGCATTGCAAAATGGAGAGAAATGTGAATTTCAAAGAATGGTTGTGTTTCAGTTTGCTTATTGTTTTGATAAGCGCAAATTAGGTAGGTTAGCCCCCCCCCCAAACCAAACTGAATCCTACCAGAAAGATCGTGTTTGCAAGAGATCTAGCTCACTATTCAATAAAGAGCAACCTTATGCATCTAGGACTCTGTAAAAAGTGCTTAAAGTTCTTTGGCATTGGTTTTGAGCATTGTATAAAAACCTAACACAGTCTACTCCAATTTCCTTTCCCTCACCAAGGGAACTGGAAATCCCTGTGCTTGATTCCCCTGATAGTCATAGCCATCACAGGCTTCTTGGAGCCCTGTTTGCATACAACCAGGCAAAACAAATTTGATTTCCATTCCCCTTAAGTGAGTCCAAATGGGAGAAATGAACAAGACAAACAAGGTCATTTCCCTTACACTCTCCCATTATTTAGATTTCATTTTGCTCATGCCACAGCTGATCAATGCCTCGTGGTTTTTGTTTGCCGTTAGACCAAGTAGAGAAGCGATCCGATGATTTCTGTAGTCTATATATAGAATATCGAGGAGAGAGGCATAGGAGGAAGTTGAACAAGAGGCTGCTTCCTTCCAAAGAAGATTAACACCATTGGCTTCTGTGCTGCTGGCTGAACCTCCCAGTTCTGCTGCTGGATATTGATATATAATGCTGGCATTAATATTGCTGTTAAGCAATTATTCTCTGGCCTCTTTTTGTCCTCCTTCAGGACTGCTTTAGCAAATGGGAGAGAAACAACCATGTCACTTCTGGGTAGGGATGGAAATCTGTTAATTTCTCCGTTTCTTCTTTTTTCCAGTCTCAAATTCAGTTGGAGAACTGCATTGCAAAATTCATAGAAGTGAATATTTCAAAGCATGATTGTTTCTCAGTTTGCATATTGGTTTGAGAAGTGTAAATTAGGTAGCTTCTCATTAAAATTGTAAACAAAACTGAATTTCCTACCCATTTCTACTTTTGACTGGAACCAGCATTCAGTCCAGTGATTGAGATAATTTTTTATATATATATAAAAAAGCAATGAATCAAAATGTTGCAGTAGGAAGCTTTTGAGTTCTCCAAAATTGTTCATCAGGCAAGATGTTACATAAGGCAGGAGTTGAAAAGGATGAGGAAGAATTAAGAAGTACCAAATCATGTGTAATGGAGGACAGAATCACAGAGCTAGGCTCTGGTTAAGGTAAAGGTAAAGGGACCCCTGACCATTAGGTCCAGTCCCAATTACTGGAAATACAACAGCAGTTGTCATTCAGTTTGCAACTGAAGGGTTAATTCTGTTCTCAGTGTTAAGTCTACTGAGCTTGGGGTGGGGGCCCATAGTTTAGCAACGGGCAGAAGTAGCACATGCTCTGATTGGCTGTACAGTTCTGAGGGAGCTTTTCCTCTATATGTTTGGTTGTATGTTTCTCTGCTATGTAGAAGGCTTGATGTAAGAAAGACAAAACGTCTCCGTTCCTTTGTCTTCGCTGTGTTTTTGTTCAGTTTTGCTCAGTAAAGTGTTAGCAGGATTTCTATTCTCTTGGGATTCTGTCTGCATTATTTAACAGACTTTGTTAGCACCAGTGACTAAGGGAGGTTCTGCTGAATCTAGGTAGGAAGCTTAAGTTCTGTGCTGAGCTTTGAGTCTGGATGTGCCACAAACTTAATTGGATGTGTGGATCCCTCAGTGAATATTCAATTTACTGCTAACGGCAGTGTTCCATTCTGCTCCACTGCATATTCTGGTTCTGTGGGCAGGCTTCCATGTAATATAATATCACAGGGGGCTGCTTACATAAAACATCATGGTTGTTCTATTAGAAACAGATGGCATCTTCATGGGCTCTCACACTCAGTTTGTTCTGATATCATGATAACCTGGCAAGGGGTTCATGTCACCATTCAACAATTCGTTACCCTTTGTTTGACAATCGTCTAAGAAGAAAACCCAGAGAGGTTTGCATGTATGAGTTCCTGGTTGGTGATCTGCCAGTAGCCTAGAAGCTTTCCTCTTCCAGTTTTCATGTGCCTGTATGATTTTCATGATAAGGAGGGTTCACTGCAATTTATATGCCACCAGAATGACATAATTAGAAGCATAGAAGAAGCAGTTTATACCAAGTCTCCAATCCATTGGTCCATCTAATTCAGCAGGATCCCCACCGATTGTCACAGGTTCTCCAGAGGTTCAGAAAGGAGCATTCCCAGTGGAGATGCTTGGGACTGAGCTTCTGTGGACAAACAATGTGGTATGCCACTAAGCCAAGGCCCATAGTGATAGAGGGGGAATGTGTTTTGTACTAGAGCAAAGCTTACAAAACATCTGATAGCTGATACATATTTTTGAAAAATAATAAAAATTCTCAATTAAAGTTGAATCACGCTTCAACGTTGCGCGTGGATGAGTAGTTGCCTCAAAAAGGGACTCTATTAATCCAGTTCAGTCCCAGTTTAATCCAATCAATTGTTAAATGAATGTACCGATTAAATAAATATGATTTTCTGTTTTACACTTTAAAATACTCATTTAAATATCCTTAAAATATCAATGACTGGCCTTCTTCTCTTTCCATGGTTCATTTTGCATATGTTAAATCCTTGCATATTGTCTATAAACTAAACCACTCAGTATTCCATTATTACATCAATCAAAACTTATTTACACTGTTGAATTTATCTTAATGCTGCAACATTTTCAAGTGTACACAATTTCCTCCCATATATTCAATAAACATTTTCCAATCTTCTCTAAACGTATGTTTTTCTTGTTCTCTTACGCTATATGTTACATCTGCAAGCTGCACATATTCCATCAACTTAAGTTGCCATTCTTCTTTGGTTTGGACCTCGCTCATTTTCCATTTTTGGGCGAACAAAACACAGGCTGCACCTGGGAATTTCTGTCTGAATTATTCCTAACAAAATGGACTCTGGGCTTTTCTTTTGAAAAATACTTTTAAGCATGTTTTTCAATTCATTATGGATTATTTCCCAATACTCTTTTACCCTTTTACAGGTCCACCACACGAAAAGTACCTTTTTTCATGTAGAAAACTAATGTATCAGGAAGAAGAGTTGTGCCCACACAAAGAAGACAACTTGAGCCATGACTTTCTTTTATCATACAAAGGAGCTCTGGTGTGAATCTAGCTGCACTGATGGAAGCACTTGGTGGCCTCCTCTTCTGATGTGAACAGGGCAAGTCTACCCTGCCATAGCTATAGGCAGTAACTGACTTGCCTCCATCCTTGCTGGCCACAAGCTTGCATGAGGTCATGGCTTACATCATAAAAGCGGTCGATTGTGAGCTATTTTCACTTGATCCCACTGTGTGTACTGTAAGCTTGAGTTCAGTATGGAGATGTGGAGGCTCCAGCTGCTTGATGGGAGTTGGGAGATGGGCCTGGTCCCACCTGGAGTTGCCAACAGTTATTTAAAAGAACAGTGGGCTAGTGGCCAAGGAGGATCCTTCACTGTTGGTGGTCTTGAGGAACATAAGGCTGCCAAGTAGGTGAAGCTAAGCAGGAGTGGGACCTCGCTGGTTTTCCATTTGGGGGCTAACAAAACATGGGCTGCAGAAGTGGTATACATAAATAAACTTTTTTGACACCTGGGAATTTCAGTCACATGGGCTCCATCCTTGAGCCCTGCCCACAACCCCTGTTCACGTAGCTGTATGTGTGCATCACACAATCCACACCCGATTGAGAACCTCGTAAAAGTTAATCGAATGCACTCTGGATAACTGAACAGAATTGTGGGAGATTGTTCCCCTGAAAAAGTGGCAAAACTCTTCCTCCTCTTCCCCTCCTGTGCTTCTTGCTGTTGCCTGTCCAACAATATTCTGACTTGATTCTCTGAAGGGAAGGGAAAATGATTTGGTTAAGTGACGGGTCTGCTCCAGGGAAATGCAAATTGACAAGAGATGCAGCCGGATTTGCTCCTAAGGCTGTGTTTTCACTTAGACAACCATCAGAAACCTTCCTGGTCTCCAGAAGAAACAAATTGCTTTGATCTTAAATGCGCCAAATACCATTAGGGTTCTCCCCACTTGCTTAGGAGTTAATCTCACCAGATAAAGGAGAGCCAGCTCCTTTAGGCAAAGTACAGCTCCAGACTCCATTTTAAGCCCTACAAAATTAATATATTGCTGGTAGCTTTGTATTTTCATTTACGTTGCCTGCACAGTGGCTTTCCGAAATTGGATATTAATGATTTACGCTGTAATTTATGTATGTCCATAAAGCAGAGCTGGAGTAACATTTGAGGAATCAAAATCTTACTCTTGGGCATTTCCAGGGCAATGTATCTAACCATTAACCCTTTCTGAAATTGCTCAAGGGTGTCATTTACAATTCACATTTATGAATAAAGCAAATGCTCATTAGCTTGTCCTTCATTCTGTTCCAGATTTCTTAAGGGGAGGGGGGAAAAACATGCCACGCAGCAAGTTTTCTCCTTGAAAGTTCAATATCCACCAGAGCTATTTACAATATAGTGGTTTTTAAAATTACCCAGCACTCATTGGGCAACCCTCTACATTTCACTCAATATGGGACCGCTGCTGAAAACAACATCCATGCGACATGTCCCATCCCAAACCCATGGAACATAGGATCTGCTAACCTCCATTATAATGTTGTGCATTCCCTGCTCCCAAATCATATCACTGATGGAGGTTGGAAGAGGCAGGGAATTGTGCGATTCAACCAAAATAGCAAATGGGCTAAAAATGAACCTATGAATTTGGACATTGTAATGGTTCTAGGGGTTGCTCGTGCGTAAGCCGGTGCTGATCTCCCCGGCTGGGTGCAAACACCTGGCTGGGTTGCCAAAGTGAACCTTTTCTGTCCGGACAGCCACTCACCCGTGGCTGACTCAATCGCTGGCAGAATCCGTCAGTGGGCGTTTCTTAAACTTCTTCCAGCAAAGAAGCTCTTTGACGCCTAGTCTCCTCCTACTCTCTCTGCGCGAAAGCCTTCTGCGCAAGGAGGGCGTAGGCAATGGAGGACCCCTACTCTCCCCGCTGGTCCCAGGCAAGGAGTCACGGGACCGCCTCGCCGCTTCCCCCATCTGCCCCCCTTCTCCACTGGTGCTACGCTGATTCTCTTCCCCAGAAGATGGGCTGCTTCTCCCGATCCCTGGACGCTCTCTGGAATCCCTCTGGCTTTTGCTCTCTCCCTCCGGCACTGATGGCAGTTCCCTGACAGACATGTGTATTGCTAAAGGGTTTCTGGGAAATGATATATAATGAACAAAAGAAGATCTTTAAAAATACATTTGTTTAAAAAACCAGAAGCCTTTTTGGTAGGTATAACAGGTGAAGAGTTACCAAGAGAAGATAAAATACTTTTTTATGCACGCAGCAACAGCAGCGAGAATGGTACTAGCCCAGAGATGTCCGAAAGGAGAAGTACCAGAAAAAGAAGAATGGCAGGTGACTTCCTCTTAGCTGCGTTTTAGTGGAGATCCTCCCATCCTTTTGAACAGCAGAACTTCCAGTAATCTCTTTTTTTTACTTTGCTTCAATCCGCCCACTTATTTGTAAACAGAAATGTGTCCATCAGTTAATTCTGATGGGGCCTGGCTGACCTCCTGAGATGCTTTTCTAACCAATAAACCTCAGTGGAGAGGGCTTAGAACAGCTCTGCATTTTTTTTGCTGCAATTTGTCTCTCTCAATCCAAGCTCTAACCAGAGTTGTTTTCAGGCTTTTGGTTTTTCACTTCCCATTTTATGCCAATACAAAGAATGGAAGCTAGAGAAGAAGAAAATAAAACTGCCTATTTCTTCATCCAGTGTGATTAATCACTTCACTGCTGCTGAACTTTTGGAGACATTCCTGGAAGCAAATGCACAATCCTGTACAGTGTGCTCTTTTGACCTTATCTTAAAAGGGCTGCCCTTTAAGAATGATAGAGACCGAATGGAATGAGTTCAGAGGAGGGTAAGATGGTCAGCAGTATGGAAAATAAGTCCTACATGAAGGAAGGCTGAAGGAGCTATAGAATCATAGAATTGTAAAGTTGGAAGGGACTCCAAGGGTCATCTAGTTCAAACCCCTGGGTAGATGGGTAGGATTATGATAGCACTCTTCAAATAGCTAGAGGTCTGTCATGGAAAAGAGGGCAAAGGCATGTTTTTCTGTGGTCCCAGTAAAGTAAAAGGTAAAGGAACCTTGGACGGTTAAGTTCAGTCAAAGGCGACTAGAGTTGCCGCACTCATCTCACTTTCAGGCTGAGGGAGCTGGCATTTGTCTGCAGATAGCTTTCCAGGTCATGTGGCCAGCATGACTAAACTGTTTCTGGTGCAACAGAATACTGTGATGGAAGCCAGAGCAACAGAAATGCCATTTACCTTCCCACCTCTACGGTACTTATTTATCTACTTGCACTGGTGTGCTTTTGAACTGCTAGGTTGGCAGGAGCTGGCAAAGAGCAATGGGAGCTCACCCCATCACGGGGATTTGAACCACCGACCTTCTAATCAGCAAGCCCAAGAGACTCAGTAGTTTAGACCACAGCTCCACCCACTTTGGTCGCAGTAAGCAGAGCTAGATCTAGTGACAATCAGTCAATTTCGCTTGCCCCTTTAGTCATGTCATATCATGAAGCTGCAGTGACACCAGAAGAGCCCTCTCTCAGAAGGTGGACCAGCCGGGGGAGGGGGAGAGAAATATAGATGAAGATTTGTGTATGGAAGTCATGAAGGAAGAGGAAGAGGCACAAGGTATGATGGATATTGGAATGCTAAGTCTAGAAATATGAGTTCCAAGGAAAGACAGGGCCTTTCTTAGAACTAAGGGGAAACAGTTGGAGAAATTATTGAAATTACATAAATTATAGAATGGAAATTGAAATGTGAGTGAGAATGGCTGAGCAAGTGAAGGCTGGGATGTTGCATTTGCAAGAGAACCACAAGGCAAGGACATGGAGGACAGAGCCTTCAAAGGCTGAAGGCTGAAGGAAGAATGCCATTGTAATATCAGAAGGTTGTTGTTATGCCACACAATTTAGACAGACAAAATAGCTGTTGTTTAGAAATGCTATTGCTGGGTCTTTTCCTTGCCATTCTTGGAACTCCGCTCGGCCAAGCCAATAGGGCCTCATCTTCCTCTGAGCCGAGCCTTTGAAATTGCCTCCGACGTGTTTAATGACCTGAGCCTTTGATAAGGCCTCAAGCACATTCTATCCAGCAGGGTTCCCAGCACAGGGAAGAGACGAGAGGTTTGGCTACATTGTAAAGAGTTTTATTTCTAAACTACGCAGAACAGAAAAGACATCCTCTCTCTATGAAAGCAGAGAGCAACTGAACAAAGGAACAAAGGAAACAGGAAACCATTAACTTTACATCCCGTCTCCCTTTCCTGTGAGACTGCAAGGTCTCTGGAATGTAAACAGAGTCCTGTGACTCCACGCAGCTGCTCAGTGAGAAACAAAAACGAACAGCCATGGCACTTTGATCTCTGCCTAATCTCTGGGTTAAGTGCAATGAATTTATGCAGTGCAACCCATTGCCTACTTGGGTGAGGGGCTTTCCCTCCCTGGAGATTTTCAAGCAGAAGCTGGATAGCCATTAGTTGGGGATGCCACATATTCTCTGCATCTAACCAAAAGGTTGAGCTGCAAGCTTGCATCCATATTTATGATTCTATGACTCCCAACCCAATGGTAATTTCCAGATATGCAGATGGGTACAGAAATATCGTACACCAACACACACAAGCAAAATGCTAACATGCTGCAAGCCAGGAATGAATTTTAAAAAGTAACTCTCCTGAGAGCCATAAGCATCCACCCACAAAGGAAGTGACATCGCTGGAAGATTTACTGCCCTGGCTTTGTCTCATATTCTGACTTCCATGCACCAGGTGTAACCAGATCATTTAGATAAAGCAGAATTCTTTACTCTTTGGAGGGACAGACCTCCCAGGGCTTCACGCTCCCCATCAGGGACCGAACAGAGGAGGAAGAGTGGTGGAGACTGCCTCCCCATCCAGACTCTTCCAGGGAGGAGAAAGAGGAAAACAGTATAGATTGACAACAAGGGTTTGCGGGAAGTCACATGTGCTGGTCCCGGGGGGAAGGTTACCATTGGCATAGTCAAATCCATCTGCACCCCATCTGGAGAGAGTCGGTGACCAAGGAAGTCCACTGACCGCTGATGGAACTCGCACTTGCTGAGCTTCGCATACAGGCAGTGCTCCCTCAAGCGCTGCAGCATGGTCCGGACATGACCCTCGTGGAGAGCCGGGTCACGGGAGAAAACCAGAATGTCATCTAAGTACACCACCACGTACTTGTCTAGCAAGTCCTGGAACACGTGGTTGATGTACCATTGGAACACAGCGGGCGCGTTGCACAATCCGAAGGGCATAACCAAGTATTCGAACTGCCCGTATCGGGTCCCGAATGCTGTCTTCCACTCATCCCTGGCTCGGATCCGAATTAAATTGTAGGCCCCCCGGAGGTCTAGCTTGGTGAACACCTGCGCCCCTTGCACCCGCTCCAGCAACTCCAAAATCAGGGGCAAGGGGTACCGGTCTGGGATGGTAATTTTGTTCAGGGCCCGGTAATCATGGCAAAGGCGAAGCTCCCCACATTTCTTCTTAACAAAGAGCACTGGCGCAGCGGTGGGCGAGGTAGAAGGTCTAATGAAACCACGCTCCAGGTTCTTGTGCAGGAAGTCCTGCAACGCTTCGCGCTCTGGCTCTGTTAGAGAGTATAAGCGACTCACCAGCAGGGGCACTCCAGGCTGGAGGTCTATGCCGCAGTCAAAAGACCGATGCGGCGGCAGCTGGTCTGCCCCCCGTTCCTTGAACACGTCTTGGTAGTCCTGGTACCTGGCGGGGAGCGTGGATGCAGCCTCCTCAGTGGGTGTGGCTGCTAGCATCTCGGACTGAGCATGGGGACATGGGTCTGGGAAGTGCACAGTCTGATTGACCCAGTCAATCTGAACATTGTGAGCCTCCAGCCAGTCCATCCCGAGCACCAGGGGGAACCGGGGCATGGAGGCAATGTCCAAAGTTCGCATCTCCCGGTGCTGCTGGAGACACAGGACCAAGGGCTGGGTCTCCCGAGTGACGACACCCGAACGCAGGAGCCGTCCGTCAATTGCCTCCACCTGTACCGGTTCTGGCTTGTTCTGAAGTGGCACCTGATGATGAGTGGCAAAGGCAGCGTCCATATAGGAGCGGGTTGCCCCTGAATCCACCAGAGCGTGGATAAGAATCCAGGGCCCACCTGGAGGGTAGAGACGCACCGGAACCATGAGATGTCGCAAATCCACTGGTGAGGGCCCCTCTTGCATGGTTTGGGACCCCAGGTTGCTAGGGCCTTCGGCTACCGAGGTTGGCGGTTTCCCTGCAACTGGCATCTTCTTGGGACAGGATCGGGCGTAATGTCCACTCCCACCGCAGTAAAGACACAGGTTCCCCTCCCGACGCCGCGTCTTCTCCGAGGGGGAAAGGTGAGGTCGCGCAGCCCCGAGCTGCGTTGGTGCGTCCGGCAACTCGGCTGTGGGCGTGGACCTGCTGGGAAGGACTGGAGCCAGGAGCCGGGGGTGCTGGCGGTCCCAGGTCTGGCGACGGTCCTCCAACCGATTGTCTATCTGCAGGCTCCGCTGAATCAGGGCGTCCAGCGTGGTGGGATGATCCATCATGGCCAACTGGTCCAGTATCTCATCCGACAGTCCCTCAAGATACTGGTCCCGAAGTGCAGAGTCATTCCAAGACAAGTCTTGCGCCAACAGCCGAAACTCCATGGTGTAGGCGGCTGCAGTGGACTTGCCCTGTTTCAAACGCCTAATTGCCCGGTTGGCTTGACTCGCCTTCTGGGGGTTGCCGAATGCGGCCTCCAAATGGTTGCAAAACCCCATATAGTCTGTCAGCAAGGGGGAGTCTTGCCTGAGCAGCGGCAATGCCCACTTGGCCGCCTGGTCCTTTAACAAACTGATCAAAAAGTGCACCTTGGTGCGGTCGTCAGGGAAGTTCCGGGCTCGCCCCTGAATATACAACTTGGCCTGGGCGAGGAACATGGGAAAGCTGGCCGGGGCCCCATCAAATTTCTCCGGCAAGGCCACTGGGTACTTGCCTGGAGCTGGGGCGTCGGCCACAGGAGCCGGAAGGCTGTCCAACCGCTGCTGAAGTGCCGTAACCGCATCGCTGAGCTGCTGCACGGTGTGAGTCAAGGCCTGGTTCTCCTGGGCCAATGCCACCAGCGCAGCTGCCTGGTCGGCTATGGCTCCTGGCTTTTCCCGAATGCACCCCAACGAAGGGGGAGTGCGGGTGTGGCGGGAGCAAACTGTGCTGGTCCCGGGGGGAAGGTTACCGTTGGCGTAGTCAAAGTCCGGTCCCGGGTCGCTGGTCTGGAAACAGTTCACAAGGAGCGAGGTGGGGTCCGAAGCAGGAAGCCGGGCGGGGACAGGAACACTGGGGGAACAGGACTGGATGCTGGCCGAAATAGCTCATCAACGACGACATTGCTCCCGCAACCTGGGACCGGGCTGACTGGCCTTTATCTTCTCTGAGGCCAGGGGCGGTCCCGGCCCCCAGGAGACCCGCCTCTCCTGGCCTTAAGGCGAGCACTCCTCCTGGGAGAAACCAGTTCCCTTCGCCTCTCTGCCCTGAGCCTCTGCAGTTCAGGAGAGGCTGAAGGGTTACTGGGCCCAGGGGGAGACTCACCTGTAGGCACTGAGTCCTCAACCACCTCTGGAGCCAGAATGGATTCACCTGGTGCCTGCTCCTGAGGATCCGGCACAGGTGTAGGCGCCTCAGAATCAAGGCCCTGCCCCAGTTCAGCCGGCCCTGGAGGCGGGGACTCCTGTGCAGGCTGGGATTCCTCCGGTTCAGCCTCTGAATCAGAATCCCAGGCCATCACATCACAGCTCAGAGGCAGATGCATAGCTGTCAACGTTTCCCATTTTTTAAGGGAAATTCCCTTATTCCGAATAGGATTTCCCTATAAAAAAGGGAAAAGTTGATGGGCAGATGAGGGTAAAAGTTGGGAAATCATGGGAAAGGAGGAGCAGACAGAGCCAGAGCAGCAGCTGACCGACACATTGTCACTAGAAAGCATTCCAGACCCACCATCTCCCAGAACTAGGCGAGCCTTCTTCTTCTGAGAGAGGCTATATAACCCAGCCTCTTGGATAATGGCGTTGTCACGAGTGAATCTCCATCTCCCCCCATCTCTCCCACTTCCTCATGCACCATCATCCTAATATCCTCTATGGGTGCCGCTAAGTGCCCTCTGTCTTCGAGCTCTTTGCTCTCCTACTTTTAAGGCTCGCCTAGTTCTGGGAGATGGTGGGTCTGGAATGCTTTCTAGTGACAATGTGTCAGCTGCTGAAGTCAGAAGAAGAAGAAGAAGAAGAAGAAGAGGAGGAGGAGGAGGAGGAGGAGGAGGAGTTTGGATTTGATATCCTGCTTTATCACTGCCCTAAGGAGTCTCAAAGCAGTTAACAATCTCCTTTCCCTTCCTCCCCCACAACAAACACTCTGTGAGGTGAGTGAGGTTGAGAGACTTCAGAGAAGTGTGACTAGCCCAAGGTCACCCAGCAGCTGCATGTGGAGGAGCGGGGAAGCGAACCCAGTTCACCAGATTACGAGTCTACCACTCTTAACCACTACACCACACTGGAACACTGTAAAGTTTGGAATTAAAAAAAGGACTGTAAGAAACTTTTCATTCTTTTTATACTTTCCTGGGCATCCAGCCGGGAGCTGCTGACAACACCCTGACAGTACCACTTGTCAAACTGAAGCAGGCCATTGAGCCAAGGATTGTGAAGAGGCAAGAATAGTTAATTATTGATTTATTATTATTGGAAGTCCATCTTCCCTTCCCTGGCAATAAAAATACGACTAAGTCCACCAGGCCATTTTGACCAAGTCACACCCACCTGCATAAAGGCATGGCTGCACCAACTGAGAGTTTGGCAGTCCCAGCAAAAATCCTGTACACAGTGCTTTGCGAACCCTGCTGGGACTGCCAAACTCACCATTGGTTATTCTTGCCTCTACACAATACCCTGGATCAATGTTCTGCCTCAGGGAGTCTTCTGAGCTCAGGGCCAGCTGATTGTTGGTCTTACAAGGGGGTTTACACAGAGCCTTACAAGCTTCAGTGACCAGACGATCACTGGGGCTTGCGCAGCTACTCCACTGAACAGTCCTCAGTTAGCTACATGGCCACCTATTATCCTAAGTTTAGCCTGTATTACAATATATATGTTATGCTTTGCTTTGGAGAGAATAAAAGCAGACAGCTAAAGTTTCATGCACAATACCAAAGGCACAGTACCACTGAGCCTAGGGCTTGCCAATCGGAAGGTCGGAGGTTTGAATCCCCGCAACAGGGTGAGCTCCCGTTGCTCGGTCCCAGCTCCTGCCAACCTAGCAGTTCTGGAAAAGCTTAAAGGCTTGGGGATCCCACAGCAGACCCTGATAGCGACAGGCTTTGAGAAAGCTAGGACTACAATTCGCCAGCATATCTGGGACGTAGAATTACAATGCCACATGAGTGAAATGATCAAACATCCTGCAATAAGGGACTATGGGAGAGGTTTTTCTCCAGCTAACTACCTGTCAGGTCTTCAGGTACCCAAATACAGACGGTCTTTTACCCTCGCCAGATTCAACGTTCTCCCTTCTGCCTTACTTCAGGGCAGATTTGAGGGTAAACCATACACAGCGCGGGTCTGCCCCTGTGGCTCGTTGGAGGTTGAGACTGCTTCACATGTACTGTTACGTTGCCGTCTTTATGAGGATATACGTTTGACTTTTATTGCACCTGTTTTGCGGAAGTCCAGGAAAGAGTCGGAACACCATGGTTTGGAACCACTACTAGAGGACAAGAATCCCAAGACTACATTAAATGTAGCCAAATTCTGTGCGGCTGCAATTAGTCGCAGGAAGCAAGTGGTATCCCATGGTGACCAAACCCCCAAATGTTAATTGCAGGGGGCATGCTAATAATTAATTTTAATTTTTTATATTTAAATGCTTGCTATACTCATATTGTCCTCTGTATTTTTGATATATATTTTTTATGATCGGTGATGTTGTGTGTGTTGGCGCTGGTCTGTGACCGTATTAATAAATTCATTCATTCATTCAACCTAGCAGTTCGAAAGCACGTCAAAGTGCAAGTAGATAAATAGGTACCGCTCGGGCGAGAAGGTAAACGGCGTTTCCGTGTGCTGCTCTGGTTTCGCCAGATGCGGCTTGGTCACGCTGGCCACATGACCCGGAAAAACTGTCTGCGGACAAACACCCGCTCCCTCAGCCAGTAAAGTGAGATGAGCGCTGCAACCCCAGAGTTGTTCGTGACTGGACTTAACTGTCAGGGGTCCTTTACCTTTAACAAAGGTGCACAGGGTGCACACAGTTTCACATGACTAGGCCAAGAGAGCTCAGAAGACTCCATGGTCCTCTATGACCTCTCAAGATCTTGTACAGATCCATCACTGTAATGGGCCAACCCACCAAGGCATTTAAACTGCATCCATCACCGCTCTTTTTATCATTCAGGAGGAGTTTGTATTTTTTGCTGCATCTGTAATTACAAAGCGGAACAGATGGCCGAGGTTTAGTTTAAAGCTGCATGTCCATTCTGATAACATATGCTGTCCAGTGATTGTTCACAAACGTGGGCCATTTTGTCTCACTTGGGGGAAGGGGGAAAAAGAAAAACGAGTACAAAAATCCTCCTTGTCGGAAGCATCTTTGCCGCATCAGAGATTTACTGCAAGCGGTTTTGCTGCTGCTTGGTATTTTTCAAAGCAATGTCTGATTCCATTTGAGATACTTTAAAATCAATATCAATGATAATTAAATGCCCCAGTTTAAGAATGGGAAATTGATTTTTTTTTCCTCCCAAAGAAGGAGATTTCAATAAGGTCAGAAAAAAGCAGTGTTTGTTTATGGTTTACAAATGTATCCATCATGATAGCCTACCTGCTAGGAAATCTATTTTTTCATAAGAAAAATGGCATCCAGGAATGTTTATGTGACTGGACCTCACTAAAACCCTGATCTGGAGTGGCAGTTTCCAAGAGAACCACCACTGAAAATGTCTTTTGAGAAGTTGTGGCTGGACTGGGCAATTCTCACCCAGAATGAAACCTCCTGTAGCCCAATGTATGGTCTGGAGGCACATGCTAAGCAGGTCTCGATCTGGTCAGTGCCTGGACAGGTGGACACCTGGGAACTGTGTGTTCCATGATGAGGGAAAGATGGGATATAAATGCAAATTAAATTAAAACATGTACTCAGACAGAGATATGGCTGCTTCAAATTAGGTACATGAAACACCTAGGGAACTGGTCTTCTCAGATTATCTGAGGGCTTCATGAGAAATTTTGGTTAAACTAGTTCAAGCAGTATGATCTAGATCAGTGTTCTTCAACCTTGGGACTTTGGATATTGTTGGACTTCAATTTCCACCATCCCCAGCCAGCTTAGCCAAGGGTGAGAGAGGATGGTAATCGTAGCCCAACAACATTTGGGGATCCAAGGCTGAAGAACACTGATCTAGAGATCTTCAAAGAAAGGCAGGACAATTATCTGTTGAGGATGCTCAGACTCCAGGCTTCTTAAAGCAAGCAGGATTCTGGAATAGATGACTTACGTGACCCCTTCCAATTCCATGATGATCTCCAGAACAAACAGCACACAGAAAGGGGTTGTGATGGCATGGGGAGAACTGATGCAATTTCATGGAAAAACCCCTCACCAATTTCCCCTTGTGTAACGGAACTTTCCTCCCTCTCCTGCCGCCACATGCTTTTTCCCCCAACCCTCTGGAGCAGATTTGAGAGGGGAGTAGGGTACGTGCAGGGAGAGGATGGGGAAAGTTTTGCTGCACAAGTGGAAATCCTTGCACTGACAGGAAAAGGGAGTTTGTTTCAATCCATAAGCAAAGTCAGATGCATCAGATTGGGTAATTCTGCAGCCACACTTCCGGGGGCGGCGCGAACGGCAATGGCGGTCCTCTTCTGAACGGGAGAGGAGGCTCCGCAGGCAACGGGTCGTCCGCTACGGCGAAGCGGAGACCCACTCTGGAAAACCCCAGGCGGCAAGAGCCTGGGGTCTTGAGGCTCGGTGGGCGCCTAGAGCGACCCTCCAAGTGCAGAAGGAACCCCGTAAGGGGCTCCGGAGCACGGAGGGGGGTTGCGGCGCTGTGAGCTGCTTCACAGCCTGAGGAGCGAAGCCGCGCTGCTACTGTCGGTGAGCGCTGATCCCTTTTCCTGCTAAATTACGGATTCGGACGAAAAAGCAACTAACTTGTGAGTAAAAGACTGAATCACTTGAATTTGAGACTTTAAAAGGGAAACTTAAATTGACTTGAACTTGGCTGAGAGCGGAGAGACGTGGAAGCAGGAAGTCCGTCTTCCGCAGCCATTGAACTTGAAAAAAAGCAATCAGCTGGAGGAGTGGAGGCTGAAAGAAAGAGACTCCAAGTTTTACAGATCCAAGCATCTATTGAACTTGCATCTTAAAGTAAAGACTATAAGTTAAAGATTTGGGATTTTTGTTTGCACTTGACTTTCCTCCTCTTATTGGATTACAAATTAGAAGGTGAAACCCAGAGTCAGGAGCTGCCTGAGTATTAAGGGAGCTGTCAGCACTGCAGATTTGGATACTGTATATTGGAACTTGAAACAATCTGAGGGTATTGAGACCTTTTAAATTTGAAACATTCTTTTTGGAGATAAATAAGCACTGTCTGCAACAAAGTGACCATTTATAAACTCTGCTAAACATTTGTATTTGAAGGTTCTTGGACATTAAATTAGACTCTGAAAGACAGATTAAGCTCCCTCTAGAGGATTGGATTATAACAGTGATTTTACATGCACTTTTTACTTTCGATTCCCTTGCTGTTTGCTTGCTCTGGGCCTTTCCATTCCCATGGGAACAACTCAGTGTGACCTTGACTGACAGATAACGTTGGAATGAGTGGCACAAGAAAAAGAGGGAGAGCTAAACAAACAACTCTAACAACTCTAACCTCAGCCTCACAGACACGCAGATCATCTGTGCCTACTTTGCCCTCAGAAGTGGAGGGAGAGGGCGAAGTAGAGCAGTTACAACTGGAAGATATGGCCTCAGGAGCATCTGTTTCTGTACTAGACAAAATTTTTGAAAAATTGGAAGCTTTGGACAAGAAAGCAGATGCGCAATCAGCAAAGATTGATAAAAACACTGAATGTCTAAATAAATTAACCACACAAGTGGTACAGAATGCACAAGCAATTGGACAGTTAACGGAGGCCTCAGCAGAAAATCGGAAATTGACTGAGGACACCAGACAAAGATTTGAAAACTTAGAGCAAGAGGTAAGACCACTCACTAAACAAGTCGGGGAACACCAGATTTATCTCTCGATGATAGAACTGCGAAACCGTGAGAACAACTTAAGGATTAGATCACTACAAGAGGCAGAAGAAGGACATCTAACTGAGTTTTTGACCAAAGAATTCTCCAAGTTCTGGAACCTGGAAGAAAAGGACTTTAAAATTGTGTCAGCTTTCAGACTTGGAAGATTTATAAAGAAGGAGAGGCCCAGAGACTGTTTGATAACATTGAGATCAAAGGAGGAAAGGGATAAGATTTTGGGACTACACTTTGTAAAATCACTGGAGGTGTTGGATAGAAGAATTGAAATTTATAAAGATATCCCAAGACTACTGCTTGATCTTAGAGCCGCCTATTCTGAACTTGTTAAACTACTAAGGAGCAACGCAATTCCATTCAGGTGGGAATTTCCCCAAGGAATATCTTTTACCTTTAGAGGGAGAAAGGTCAAAGTGAGAACACTGGAAGAGAGAGATAAATTCTTGTCTACACACGGAGAAGACCTTCAAAAAGGAACTGAACTACCTTCTGGGCCTGAGGCAACGCCAGTACCAACATCAGCATCTGTGGAACCTGAAGACCCTGAGAAGATACCACCCCTTGAAAAATAACCAGTTAGTTCAGGATGTCTCTGCAACTGTTGAGCTGGAATATTAATGGTTGTAACATTCCGGAAAAAAGGAAGAAAATATTTCATATATTAAAAAAAGAACAATTGGACATTATTTGTTTACAAGAAACACATGTGACGAGGCTCCACAGAAAAGTGTTAATAAATAAAAGATTGGGCCAGGAATTTGTATCGTCCGACAAAGTCAAGAAGAGAGGTGTGGTGATATATGCAAAAGAGAGCCTGTCACCTAAATTCCTATTTAAAGATGAACATGGAAGAATTTTGGCTATTGAGATACAACATCAAGGTGAGAAACTGCTGATATTAGGAATCTATGCACCTAATGAAGGGAAATCGGAATTTTACAAGAAGTTGCAGGAGACAATGCTGGACTACCTAGATTATAACAACATCATAATGATGGGAGATATGAATGGGGTCGTATCAACTAACATGGACAAGTCACAAAGTCAAAATGTTACAAAAGACGGCAGACTACCTAAAACCTTTTTTGAAATGACTGACAATATGGATTTGATTGACATTTGGAGGACAAAGAACCCGCTAGGAAGAGAGGGAACATTCTTTTCTGAAGCCCAACTGACCTGGACAAGAATCGACCAAATATGGATTTCCAGAGGCCTGGCACCTAAGGTCAGAAAAGTGGAAATCTGCCCAAAGATCTGCTCCGACCATAATGCAGTAAAGATGGATATGACATTATTACCAACTGGATCCTTTAGATGGAAGATGAATGACAATTTGTTTAGAGATCAGGAAATTACCAAGAAGGCCCAAAAAGTTCTGAAGGACTATTTTGAGATAAATATGAATAACATGGTGGAAAAAAGAATAATCTGGGACGCAAGTAAAGCTGTAATGAGGGGATTCTTGATACAACAGAATGCAGTAAAGAAAAGAACACAAAATGAGAAAAAAGATAAGATCTTGGAAAAAATAAAAGAATTAGAGAAGAAATTAAGAGTGAATCCGAAGTCACAGCCAACTCTGAGAGAAATTAAACTTTATCAAACACAATATTCTAAATTGATAAACCAGGAAATTGAATGGAAGGTTAAATTAATGAAACAAAAAACGTTTGAGTCGGCGAATAAATGTGGAAAACTGCTAGCTTGGCAGTTGAAGAGAAGACAAAGATTAAACACTGTTACAAACTTAGAGGTTGATGGAAAAAACATTCAGAATCCAGTGGACATTAGAAAGTGTTTCCAGAGATACTTCAAAAAATTATATACCCAAGGGCCGCAAGATGATGTTGAGATTAAACAATTTTTGGTAAAAAACGGACTATCTAAATTGTCACAAGAAAATAGGACAATCCTGAATTCTAAAATAACACGACAAGAGATTGAACAAGCTATCCAGAACATGCAACTTGGCAAATCTCCAGGACCAGATGGGCTGACCTCCAAGTACTATAAGACATTAAAAGACTATTTGATACAACCTTTGATGGAGGTCAGCAATGAAATTATGGAGGGGAAGAGGGCACCGGAGTCGTGGAAAGAAGCGTTTATCACATTAATACCAAAGTTGGAAGCTGAAAAGACACAACTTAAGAACTACCGTCCCATCTCTCTTTTAAATGTGGATTACAAAATATTTGCAGACATTCTGGCAATTAGATTTAAAAAAGTTTTAAATGAAGTAATTCATAAGGACCAGGCCGGCTTTCTCCCAGGAAGACATCTGTTTGCTAACACAAGGAACATTATTGATATCTTGGAACTTTTGCAAACAGACATAAATACAAAAGCAGTCTTAATTTTTATAGACGCGGAGAAGGCCTTTGACAATATCTCCTGGAAATTTATGATGGGAAATTTGAAAGAGATGGGAGTGGGACGGGGTTTTGAGAATGGGATTGGGGCGATATATTCAGAACAGAAAGCTAAACTGATAGTTAATAATGTGGTTACAGAAGAGTTTAAAATTGAAAAAGGGACACGACAAGGTTGCCCTATTTCCCCTTTGTTATTTATTTCGGTTCTGGAAGTGCTATTAAACATGATTAGAGAGGATCGGTTGGTGGAAGGAATTCAGGTCGGTCAGAAACAATATAAATTAAAAGCTTTTGCAGATGACCTGGTGTTGACCCTGCAGAAGCCAGAGCCCAGTACGAAAAGAGTATTACAACTGATTAATGATTTTGGTCGGGTGGCTGGATTTAAATTAAATAAACAGAAAACTAAGGTTTTGGGGAAAAATTTGACGGATACAGAGTCAGAACGGTTTCAGAATGAGATGGAACTTAACGTGCTTAAAAAAGTAAAATACCTAGGGGTAAACATAACAGCAAAAAATCTAAGTCTATTTAAGGACAATTATGAAAAATGCTGGACAGAAATTAAGAGAGACCTAGATAGTTGGTCAAAATTGAAACTTTCTTTGTTAGGCCGAATTGCTGCTATCAAGATGAATGTATTGCCAAGGATGTTGTTTTTATTTCAAACACTTCAGGTCTTGGACAAAACGGGGTGCTTTCAGAAGTGGCAGAGAGACATTTCTAAGTTTGTCTGGCAGGGCAAAAAGCCCAGAATTAAGTTTAAGATATTAACTGATGCAAAACAAAGAGGGGGCTTTGCCCTGCCAGACTTAAAGTTGTATTATGAAGCCGCAGCGTTCTGCTGGCTAAAAGACTGGCTACTTCTTGAGGACACTGATGTGTTGGATCTGGAAGGGTTTAACAATGCTTTTGGATGGCATGCATATTTATGGTATGACAAGGTTAAAGCAAATAAGGCCTTTAAGAACCATATTGTCAGAAAATCATTGTTTAATGTCTGGACAAAATATAAAGACTTGCTGGAAAATAAAACACCAAGGTGGCTTTCACCTTTGGAAGCCAAGGCCCGAAAAAGACCCAATATGGAGGCTAAATGGCCAAAATATTGGGAAATACTAGAAAAGGATGGAGACAATTGGAAATTGCAGAGTTTGGAGAAAATGAAAGACAAAGTGCGAGATTGGTTACATTACGCTCAGATTAAAGAAGTTTTTAAAAATGATAAGAAACTAGGGTTCCAGGTGGAGAAATCGAAATTAGAAACAGAACTGTTAGAACCAAAGATTAAGGTACTTTCAAGAATGTATAACTTGCTGTTGAAATGGAATACACAAGATGAAACGGTTAAATCGGCTATGATAAGGTGGGCACAGGACATTGGGCATAATATCATGTTTGAGGACTGGGAGAGGTTGTGGAGTAATGGATTGAAATTTACTGCATGTAACGCTCTGAAAGAAAATGTAATGAAAATGATTTATAGATGGTATATGACCCCAGTCAAACTTGCCAAAATTTACCACCTGTCTGATAATAAGTGTTGGAAATGCAAAGAGTGTGAGGGAACGTTCTTCCACCTCTGGTGGACTTGCCCTAAAGTGAAGGCGTTCTGGGAAATGATTTATAATGAACTAAAAAAGGTATTTAAATATACCTTCACTAAGAAACCAGAGGCTTTCCTTTTGGGTATTGTCGGCCAAGGGGTGGCAAAGAAGGACCAGACATTCTTTATGTATGCAACAACAGCAGCAAGGATACTTCTCGCAAAACATTGGAAAACTCAAGATCCACCCACACTGGAAGAATGGCAGATACAACTGATAGACTACATGGAACTGGCTGAAATGACCGGCAGAATCCGTGACCTGGGAGAAGAGAGGATTGAGGAGGACTGGAAGAAATTTAAGAACTATTTACAAAAGTATTGTAATTTGAGTGAATGCTAAACAAGATGCTAGATCAAAATAACTGAGCACCACTAAATTTAGAAGTTTTTTAAGAAAATAAGTAAGACTGTGAAATTTAGCTCCTTTTGAGAATTATAAGATTATGAAACATAGAAGGGATATAAGAATTTAAATAAGATGATAAATTGCTGACAAAATGTTACAACGATGAAAATGGGAGCGGGAGATGTGAGGAAGTCCAAAGAAAATGTGAAAATATGTTAAGATCAATGTTACATTGTTTATTATGTTTATCTTTATTGTAAAATTTAATAAATTGCTTTAAAAAAAAAAAAAAAATTCTGCAGCCAAAAACAGACCAAATGTCTTTGTTCCCCCATCCCTAGCCAAGATACGCCAAAGTAGGGCAGCTCCACACCATCGCAATTTGGTTCTTCCTCAAAGATGTCAATAAAACTACCGCGGCATTGTTAGATTTTTTTCTCCTCAGACCACAGCTCCTACAGATATGGATGCACTAACTGAACCCTGTGCACTAGCAAATTGACTCCTGCTAGAATATTCTGTGAGTATGCCACTTTCTTCAGCCAACAACAAAATGCTAATAAGGCACTTTACCTGGTGCCAAGCGGAGACAGAAACGTCTGTCCTTATTGGCTCTAATTGGCAATCTTTTGAGCAGCCCTAGTAAGGCGCCAAGGACTGACAGAGCATCATGGGGGCTCTTTTATGGCTGCTGTCCATCCATCTGCACCACAAAATTGTCACTTAAATTGAGACCTTTAATCTCCAAGAGCTGTCATGTCAGATGGGGGACCATGTGCCAAGTCTGAGCCACTTTTTCCAAGGCCTGGAGCTTTTAAAAGTCAACCGACTTCAGCCAAAGCAAAACTCATTAGCAATTTTAATCCAGGAAAGGACACAGCAAGGAAGTATTTCATCGCACGCAAGAAGGAGCAGAAATTAAAGCACTGAAATGGCTTTTTCCTTTCTTCCAATATTTGTGACCTGACCTGACTGGGAAACTAAGAAGGAGCAGGACATTGGAAGAACCGTTGGTCACTGTTGCAAGTCTCTGGTTTCACCTCTGATTCTCCATCCTCACAGATTCGCCAACTCTACCGCCAACTCTTCCACTTGAGAGGAAGGCCCCAGCATTAGCACTGCTGCTCCTTACCAGTTCTGGGCCTCCAGGTCATGTGTGTCCATTCTTTTCTCTTTTTTGACAAAGTAATAATCATAAATAAATAAGAATAAAAATGTGCACCCCACAACTGAGACCATTCCAATGTAACTATCCAACCTCTCAAAATTTCAACGCCTCTTGCGATGCTTTGACCCCTTTCCATTTTAACAGTACAAATTCTACAAACACCCTCCACATCTCCTCAAAATCATTTCTCCTGTATATTCCCCGTCTTACCTTAATAGCACATGTTAATTTATCATTAATAGCTATATCCCACACCTCTATATACCATTCTTCCACTTTATATTCTGCTTGCCCCTTCCACTTCCTAGCAATCATAATTCGTGCAGCTGTCAATAAATTTGTGAGAGAGTCCTTCATAGCCTGCAAACCTTCCACCCCATCGTAAATTGATAATAATGCTACCTCTGGACTTTGGGTCAGCTTTAACCCAGTGATTTCTGTTATCCCCTTAAACACCCTTTGCCAAAAATAATTGTACATATTTACACCACATGTGAACATAATTCCCTGTTTCCTGGCATCCCTTCCAACATAACACTGAATATTCCTTGTTTATTTGATTTAGTCTAACTGGTGTTAAATACCATCTCCAAACTAATTTACAATAATTTCCTTTTATTCCTATAGATAACATTTACAACATAGGTTTCTCTTGCGTCCGTTCTTGTCTGTGTCTAACAGTGCTGTGATAGGGATGATATGTGTGGGTCCTCACTGTAGATAGTCTTGGGCAGTGCTGAGGAACCTTTGGCCTGCAGCCTGAATGCAGCCCACTCCGTCCCTCTATCCAGCCCTCTGGACTCTGTCCAAGCCACACCCCTCATTGACCCTGCCCTAGGCCCCCCTCTAGTGATTTCACCTGGCTGTCAACATGTTCTTGAACTGCAATGATAACTCTTGCTCAATTGGACAGAGGAGAGCGATATGTGACGGATTGTGTCCACTTTTGATACAACCACTACTGGTTGGGAGCCCACAGAAGATTTCCCATAACGGTAATTTGGCCCTTAGGCTGAAAATAATTACCCACCACCAATTTAGGGGGTAGCTGAAGGCCAGTCACATTCCCTGAAGAAACAGCAATCAGAGCTCCCGAGTTTCCCTTTTACGTATAGCCTTCCTCGCCCTTAAGATGTATGTAAGGCACCAGGTGCAGTTAGAGGGCATGGCTTCCCCCAAATCAACTTGCAGGCCACATGATGTGCCTGGTGGGCTGAGTTTGGCCCACAGTCCAGAGGTTCCACGCTGCTAGTGCATGCCATGTCCATGACAAACACGATAGTTGGCGGGATGGCAGCCATCACATAGCTGTTGACAAAAACATGCATAGCTGCCAGGCAGAAGGATGCTTCAGATCCCAGACCCAAACTGCCCGGGCTTTATGGATTATCTAAAAAAGAATTCCATACAGCCCTGTGGAATTGAATTCAAGACAGGTTAGCTAACTTGTTATTGAACTCCCGATGAGTTAATTGATCCTGAAGGAGCATCTCCACCCCCATCATTCAGCCCGGACACTGAGATCCATCTTCGAGGGCCTTCTGGCGGTTCCCTCGCTGTGAGAAGTGAGGTTACAGGGAACCAGGCAGAGGGCCTTCTTGGTGGTGGCACCCGCCTTATGGAGCACCCTCCCATCAGATGTCAAGGAAATAAACAACTATCTGGCTTTTAGAAGACATCGGAAGGCAGCCCTTTTTAGGGAAGTTTTTAATGTTTGATGTTTTATTGCTTTTATTATTAATAATAATAATATTCTGTTGGGAGCCGCCCAGAGTGGCTGGGGAAACTCAGCCAAATGGGTGGGATATAAATAATAAATTATTATTATTATTATTATTATTATTATTATTATCATCATCATCATTATCATCATCATCATCATCATCATCATCCAGCTCTACAGTTTTGTTTTGATGTGTCTTAAACCCTTTTGCCCTTAACCGACACGGTTTTCTCAGCGAGAGCAGCAAAGCTGAAACAGATTGCTTCTTTCCGTGATGTGAAATTGTGCCCGTAGAAGTGCCTTTGGGGAAGCCAGTGGGATGGGTAACATGTTGCCCAAAAACATACTTACAAACTCCTAATTGTTTTGGCTGCACGGGAAACGATGAGTCAGCCCTGCCCCCTGTTAGTAGATTAGCTACGGCATAGGAGAACAAAGCAAAGCCGTGTCCGTAGAGCGATTTAGGGGCGGGAGGGAGCAGGTGAGGTGGGATGCCTGTGTCTGGTGTTCTCCAAAGCACGGTTCCACCTCGGAACACTTTTCTTTGCATATGAAAGCTTTTCAGCCTCTGTAGACAATCAATCAGGCCGCTCCACTCCCACCTTGGTGGGGATCAGCGTCTCTCAGCACAATATCTGTCACCTCACACAATAGGCGAGAGGGAGCCTTGGGGAAGAATGACTCCCAGCCGCAAATGCCGGGGAGGTGGCAGAGCTGACAGAAAGCAGCTGTGGGCCACCTTGGATTTCTGTTTAGTAGTAAATAAAGCAGAAGATGGACAGCCTGGGATCTCTGCTTTTAGCAGCTGCTGGTTGAAATCAGAATAAGGAAACCAGGGTTAGCAATATTTTTGTGGTGCCCTTGAAGTTCCATTTTTAATAGCAGGCAGCTCTGTAAATTCACCGAGTGAATTTACCTGGCAGGGGAAGCTGATTTCTACAGATCACAGACCACGCCATTCCCTGCAGCCCCGGGTCATGGCAACCCTAATGGCAACCCTCTTATTTGGACTGTGAAAGGCCTATCATTAGGGTTAGCTTACACAAACACCAGATCATGTGGTCCACTGTTCAGCAGACCCTCCAAGGGTCCCTATTTTCCAGGGAAAGTCCCGGAATTACAGAAGCCGTCCTGGTTTCTGAATTGATCCCAGAATGTCCTGTTTTTCCTTAGGGCATCCCTATTTTCATCGGAGAAATGTTGGAGGGTAAGGAGTTCGGTGACCTACGGGCCATGGAAATAAGTAACTAGACAACCTTTAGAAGACATCTGAAGGCAACCCCATACAGGGAAATGTGTGTTGTTGTTTTTAATGTTTATTGTTTTATTAAGGAGGCCTTCAGGGAGTGTTACAACAATGGCTTAGAATGGAAGGCAAGAAGCGGGGGCACCAAATTTTGACATCCCTCAGGGCATTGCTGAAATTGGAAAGCCAAAAGTCCACCACTGCTCCCTGTAGAGGAGATGATGCTTTCTAGGAGAATGGTAGGGTGGTTAAAGTATATTAGGATGAGAGCCAGTGTAGTGTTGTTGACCTGGGAGATTAGAGTTCAAATCTTCCATCACCTCGTAGCCTTGGGCCAGTCACTATCTCTCATAGGGTTGTTGTGAGGGACAAAACAGAGAGAGGAACAAGTGTGTAGGCCATCTTGAGCTCCTGGTTGGGGGGAGAGAAGTGGGATATAAATGTAATGATACATAAATAAATAAATAACATTAAACCGTGTTAAAATCACCTTGAATCAGTGCCTCTTTGGCCTCGAATTAATCCCATTGCATGCCAGTGAATCAGTTTGACTGCAACTGCTGTGAGTTGAGTAAGTCCCCAGCATCTTTTAGGCACCTCTAATGCTGTTATAAATTGCAGATTGCCAAGGAACATGCAGTACTTATCTAGACTCCCACACAGTCTCTGAATCTGGCTTAATTAAGGTACATAGAAAAAGAAAACTATGCAGGTCCCTTAATTGGCATGCTATTAAGCAATGGAGTAAAACCCATCCAGCACCCAATTACAGGGAAAGAAAAACTTAATTGAGTGGTTAGTGTGATCAAAGTGAGGAAATTGAAATTCAGGAAAAAAACAATGATTTAGCTTATAACCTTCCAACAATGACATAGAGCAACAATAAAAAAAGCACAGAGCAGTTACGGCGGCATCTTTGCTACCTATCAGTGGTTCCCCGTTTAATTAACTTTATTGGATCTCATCGCATCCTAGTCTCTAACTCTTAGCACCTCGTCATTAACCAAAGACTAGACTTGCTCATGCAACAGGTTCAGTTTATGAACACTGCTGTGCAACCACATGATGGATATATAAGCTTTACCCTATACTGGATGCCTGCTAACCTCCAAGAATGCACCATCAATTCCATTGTCTGTTACAGCCAAGCTTTATATCATACCCTACAACTGCCTGGAAAATGCTCGGAGCATCACAAAAACCCTTAAGCGATCCTGGCTTCTCACTTTTTCACGCAGAATTCCCAATGGGGAATTCCAGTTGGGCTTTCCCTCCAGTACAGCATTTCAACATATTCCTGGAAGTTCAGATCTGTGTGTCCCCCCAACACATTTCAGAGATCTATGTCTCCCACCCTATCAATATGGTGTCACTTCCTGTTTTGATGAAAACAAGATCCGGGTCACTTGAATGCCCCCTAAGAAAGTTTTTCACAGTTTTCCCACTCCTCAGTCAGTTGGTCACCGTAAGGAAAGTGGGGGGGGGGGTGAAAGGGAATGAAGGAGGTGGGGTCTGTCTTTGAGGTTGCTGCCATGGCTGCAAGGGGTGCCAAGGGGTCGTGGACACTGAAGAGCAGCCATTATGGTCACTTGGCTCCCACTTGCTTCGTTCGGCCACTGCATCTGAGTCCCTGCCGCAATCTCGGAGGAGGAGGTGGGGTTGGGGGGGGACACTGAAATAAAATATGTCCCTATTTTCATCTGAGGAATGTTGGAGGGTACTATCTATCAGTTTTGTCTTGTAAATCCTTTGGTTGTGCATCGAGGTCTGACAACAAGTGTTTCTTAGGTGGAATCTACACACATATTAAAAAACGCTGTGAAAATGCTTTTTAAAATTTTTTTTAAAAAATACCTTGGATTTGGCATAGCTCGCCGTCATCATCTAGTGTCATAATTTGTCTATTGCACTTTACAAAACATTTAAAACGTTTTATTTGCAGCTGAGTCCTTAATCAACAATACCCACCAAATGAGATTATAGTTGACAAGCCCAGGTTGGTACCCAGGAATAACCTCCTGCAGCAGTGGTGAGGGGGGGGAAATTCAGCCTAAAACCCACATTTCTTCATGGGGAGGTTTCCAGGGGGGCGTGCCAGTGGTGTGTGGGGCCAGTGGCCAAAGTGGGCGGAACCACAAATGTGACACTTATTTGTAAAGTAGGCTATATTTCAGCCACTCAAAAATCAGGGTTTTCTATCATCAGCACCTCAAGGACTCGTTGCAGCCATTGCAAACCGCTCAAGGAGAACACAGACTAGGCCCAAGGATGGGTGTAGCCTAAAGAGGAGCGTGGCCTAGTAAGACTTTTGAAAAGAGCTTTTTTTTATTTTAATGCAGTGATCTTCGCTGCATGCCAACCACATCTATTATGGCAGACCAAAGTGTCACATAAAGCAAATCTCTAACAGTACCAGAGTCCCGGGTAACATGGAATAATGATTCAAAGAGCAGTTGCTTTCAGCGCCCAAAGGAAACACACTTCTGCCCCGCTAATGAGACAAAAGGATTAACAGAGAACGGCAACGGGTCTGACGTGCCTTTAGTTGTGCGATTCCTCAGTTGCTTGTGACAGATAACACCTTCAGCCTTTAGGTCAATAATTGCCTAGGGGCCTTGTAAAGGGTTGTTAATGACCTTCTGCTTCCTTTGTTACACTTCAGATTTTATCTCGCTCAATAGCCAAATGCAGTCATTTTGCCAGATGGCCGTTACGATTCTTCAGGCTGTCTTGTTTCGTCTCCCCCTCTGCCCTGTGTCTTTTCTATCTCCTTCCAATGTCAAGAAGAATTGTTGCCACGTAAGGACAGTTGAGGATGGTGCAATTGGTCAGGGAAGCTCACCTGACCTCCTGCAAGCTGAGTTGGGACTTAGCTACACAGCTGCAAATGAAAGTTTAAAGTGTGTTGTAAAGTGCAATATACAAATGTGACACTAGATGGCAACAGTGAGCTATGCCAAATTCAAGGTATTTTTCAAAACTTTTTTAAAAAGCATTTTTATATGTGTCTAGATTCTACCTTGATGCTGCTTACCAGGAAGAGGAGGGGCAGGGGAGCAAGGAGGCTGGTACAGTGCAAGTGCATTGACTGGAGCACAGGATTAGCTCCTCTCTGCTTCCCATTAACAGCAGTGACTCTACTGTCAGGATGTCAGGGGGACAATGCCACTCCACCGTTCTGTCTGCTACCATTTAGGGCAGACACAACCTGGGTTTGAGGACGGGAGCCTCTCCTAGCTGGGAGATTAATATTGTTCTGAAAACTGACAAGTGGGATGGACAAAGCTTACTATGCAAGCTCTGTGTGATTGGCAGGGAGTATGATGTGACTGGATTGGTTGGGCCAAGTATAAACGCTAGGAGCCCAAGGTCTAAATCAAGGATGGGGAACCTTTTTATTTTTCCAATCCAAGGACCACATTTCCTCCTAAGCAACCTTCTGAGGACCATTAAGTCAGTGGCAGGCAGGACCAGAGACCCAAAGTGATGTAAATGTAAATTTCACCTTTGAAGTGTAAGATGATTTCTCTTATTTTTTCTGGTTTTTATTTATGCTTATCTTTAAATTTACCTTTTAAAAATCTTCTGCATATCCAAATTAATTTAACTTGCACATTTAGTTATCTACTATAAATATATACTCTTATAAAACTGCAGGTTACTATAATAATCCTGCTAATGTTTTTTATCTCTTTGCAATTTATCTGTAAATATTCAATAAACCATTTCCATTCTTTTATAAAAAGATTGTTAACTTGATTTCTTATTCTTCCAGTACATTTTGCCATTTCTGCATAATCCATAAGTTTTTGTATCCATTCTTTCTTCGCTGGGACTTCTGATTCTTTCTATTTTCTTGCTGCAGTAGTAGCATACATAAATAAATTTCTATACAATTTAGGTAGTTCTGTCCCTACAATTCCCAAAAGAAAAGCTTCGGGGGGGTTTATAAAAGTTATTTTGAACATCCTTTTCCATTCATTATATATCATTTCCCAGTAAGATGATTTCTAAGCACAGACACATACTCCTTTGTATCCTCCATCCAGACAAGCAAGAAATCTTATTAGAATTCAAGGATTCTTTCCACCTTGACAAACACTATGCCAAGCAGAACTGGTGAGGGATGTGGTTCAGGAGCTTTGTGGACTGGGGAGAGTCCCAGAGGTCAGGTAGAGAGACTTGAGGGCTGCATTTGGCCCGCAGGCTGGAGGTTCCCCATCTCTGGTATAAAGGGACGAGTCTGACCTTCTATGCTTGGTCAACAAAGCATTTGCTTGTCTGCATGCTTGGTTGATACTCCCTGTCTTGCCAAATGCAATGTGGTTCTCTTAAAATGAGATTCAGAGGTACAGTGGTACCTCGGGTTAAGTACTTAATTCATTCCGGAGGTCCGTCCTTAACCTGAAACTGTTCTTAACCTGAAGCACCACTTTAGCTAATGGGGCCTCCTGCTGCTGCCGCGCTGCCGGAGCACGATTTCTGTTCTCATCCTGAAGCAAAGTTCTTAACCCGAGGTAATATTTCTGGGTTAGCGGAGTCTGTAACCTGAAGTGTATGTAACCCAAGGTACCACTGTAATACAAAACACAAGTGGGCGAGAAGATTAAAGATTTTATTCTAAACAGCAAGCAATATATACATACAGTGGTGCCTCGCAAGACGAAATTAATTTGTTCCGCAAGTTTTTTCGTCTAGCGAATTTTTCGTCTTGTGAAGCACGAAATCCCATAGGAATGCACTGAAATCCAATTAATGCGTTCCTATGGTCAAAAAAAGTCCAAACAAAGCCAAATTTGGTACAACAAGAGTTTAAGTGCTCTTTAAAGTCACACATACTGTAAAGAGCATTTCAAAAACTGAAAGAACAATAAATTAAGTTTCTAAACAAGACAGGAAAAACATTTAAAAATCAACAAAGTGTACATTACATTTTCTAAGACTCTGGGGGACCACTCGAAGAAGGTTCCTCTTCCACTCTTTGCTTCTTGCTGAAGAACCTGTCCATGGTCTGCTGCTTCATCCGCCTTTTCAGCACCTCCCTGAAAGGCGACATGACCGTCGTATCAAAAGTGTTTGCAAGGTCATGTGCCACGTGCTTGTTAGGGTGGTGCCGCTCTGCAAAAGCCTGCACATCCTTCCACTTCAGGCAAATGTCCCTCAATTCTTTGGAGGACAGCCGTTCCTCAGTTGCTTCCTCCTCTTCCAGCGAGGCCTGCTCCTGCGCAGCCTCTGCCTGCAGTTCAACCAGCTCCTGGGTGGTCAGCTCATGGTCGTGCTCCTCCACCAGCTCGCAGACGTCCTTCTCTGTGACCTCCAGGCCGATGGTCCTCCCCAAGGCAACAGTGTCCTGCACCCCTGTTGACTCTGGTGCATCAGAGTCACTTGGTGCCACACAGTCCGGCCACAGGCTGCGCCAAGCGCAATTCAAATTTCTCTGGCTGATCCCTTTCCAGGCCGTGGTGATCATCTTCAAGCAGGTGACGATGTCGAAGTGGTCCTTCCAGAATTCCCGCAGGGTGATGGTGGTGCAATCAGTCACCTTGAAGCACCGCCTGAAAAGCTCCTTGGTGTAGAGTTTTTTGAAATTGGCGATGACCTGCTGATCCATCGGCTGGAGCAGTGGCGTGGTGTTAGGCGGCAGGAACATGATGTTGATGAAGCTGAACTCCTCCAACAAGTCCTCCTCAAGGCCTTTAGGATGAGCAGGAGCATTGTCCATCAGAAGCAAAGCCTTCAGCGGCAGGTCGTTGTCCAGCAGGTACTGTTTGACAGCAGGGCCAAAAGCAAGATTGACCCAGTCCACAAACAGCACACGTGTGACCCAAGCCTTACTGTTGGATCGCCACATGACACTCAGCTGCTCCTTGTCGACCTTGTGTTTCTTGAAGGCCTGTGGGTTCTCCGAGTGGTACACCAGCAGGGGCTTGATCTTCAGGTCACCGCTTGCGTTGGCACAGAAGAGCAGGGTCAGACGGTCCTTCATGGGCTTGTGGCCAGGCAACTTGGCCTCCTCCTGAGTGATGAAAGTCCTTTTGGGCATCCTCTTCCAAAACAGCCCGGTCTCGTCGCAGTTGAAGACCTGCTGTGGAACGTAGCCCTCCGTCTTCACAGCCTCCAGGAACTCCAATGCAAAGTCTTCAGCCGCAGGAATATCAGAGCTGGCAGGCTCTCCATGCCTGACCACGCTGTGGATTCCAGATCTTGTCTTGAACCGGTCAAACCACCCTCTGCTTGCCTTGAAGACTTCTGGCTCGCCTGAGGTTCCTGGCTGTTCCCGGACGAGGTCTGCGTGCAAGGCCTTGGCCTTCTCACAAATGACGGCCTCAGTCACTGTGTCCCCTGCACGCTGCTTCTCTTCTAACCAGATGAGCAGCAACTTCTCGACCTCCTCCAGAACAGCTGGGCAGTTCTTCACGATCCTGGTGACTCCCTTGGCTGCATCAGTCGCAAGGATCTTCTCCCTCATCTTCAGGATGGTCCCGATGGTCGATGGGTTCCTGCCATACTCCCTGGCGAGGTCTGTCACACGCATTCCACCGTCGTGCTTCCGGATGATCTCCTTCTTCATTTCCAGCGTCACCTTCTCCTTCTTCCTCTCGCCGGCCTCTGCAGCAGCAGTCTTCTTGGGTCCCATGGCAGCACAGCTCCTAGCTTCGTAAACTCGGGGGGGGGGGGAATCAGTGCTTCACACCCAAAAAATTCAAAAGCACCCAGCCACCCACCACACAGGAATTCAAACCCAGAACCAAGTCCTTGAATTCCAAACACCCAACCCAAAATCCAAAACCCACCAAAAAAGTTAAAAGTTTAACTTACGAAATGGCTGCAAATCACCAAAGTCTTCAAAATCCTCAAATGGCTGCAAAAGAAGTTTTGGAAAAGCTTTAAAAATCACCAAAGTCTTCAAAAACCTCAACTGTTCCCCCAGCCACCCACCCACCACACAGAAATTGCAAACCCCTCCCCAACTGTTGCAAACCCCTCCCCAACTGTTGCAAACCCCTCCCCAACTGTTCCCCCAGCCACCCATCACACAGAAATTCAAACTCAGAATTTTTTTTTAAAAAAAAACCAACATGGCCCAATGGTCACAGAAAATCATAAAAATGCAGAAAAAAACACACAAGCTCCCGGATTCTTGCAAACCCCTCCTCAACTGTTCCCCCAGCCACCCACCACACAGAAATTCAAACCCATATTTTTTTTTTTAAAAAAACCAGCAGAGTGCCCCAATGGTCACAAAAAATCATAAAAATGCAGGAAAAACCCACACAAGCTCCCAGATTCTTGCAAACCTCTCCCCAACACCAAGTCTTTGAATTCCAAACACCCCAACCCAAAATCCAAAAACCCCCAAAAAAGTTTTAAAAGTTTGACTTACCAAACGGCTGCAAAAGAAGTTTTGGAAAAGCTTCAAAAATCAGCAAACTCCTCAAAAACCTCAAAAAAGGCTACCACACCGCGTGCAATGTGTTGCTCCTCGAAGTCAAGTCGCAACTGCACCTCTTCAAGCAATGCACCCTGGGTATTAATGGTTTTACGAAAAAGGAAACAAACTTGCAAGACGTTTTCGTCTTGCGAAGCAAGCCCATAGGGAAATTCGTCTTGCGAAGCAGCTCAAAAAACGGAAAACCCTTTTGTCTAGCGAGTTTTCCGTCTTGCGAGGCATTCGTCTTGCGGGGCACCACTGTACCAAGCAAGCACCTCACTCTCCACCAGGTAGCCTCTGTTTGTACGGCCCCACGGCCGTCAGTCCATGCAAGAGCTTCTGTCTATTCTGCCCCAAACCATCCGATTTATAGATCCGCTCCACTTCCCAGTGGGGAGGAGTTGTGGTGGACCACGTGGCCATCCACTCCCGCCCTCCCTCCCTATTTTCAGGTTTCGAATTTGGCCTTGCTATGGACCTTGGTTGGTCGCCATTGAGGGGCCTGGTAGGAATTTTTCCACTTGGCAAATTGGCATGGGTCATTTGGTTTTCGCCTACCTCGTAGCAATGGCCACAACTTTGTAAGGTTTGGCGGTTAGACATTGGTTGATATTATGATGGGGGAGGGAAGGTGTGGCCATCACCTGCCCCTCCAAGCTTAAGGGTATTCCATTAAAGGAATCCAGGGGTGTGGATCTTGTCCAGTGTCCGGAGCTGGGCTAGGGCCATGCCACGACCCCGTTGGGAACCCAGAGGGAGCTCGAGCTGGTTTGCATCCCCCTACCAGTGGTTGACCCTTACTGGATTCCCTGCATGATGGACAGGAGTCAGATATAGTTGGGTCAATTCCAATGCCTAAGCCAATACTGCTCACATTCTGTAACCAATAAAGTTGTGGCCTAAATTTGCCCAATAACATTAATGAATATCTGTGTCCTTGTGTCTTATTCATCAACAAGGGGGTGGTCTCGGGGTCTCGACACGCAAATGGCTAGCCTGTGTGGCTTGCCCAGCTGATAACGTGCAGATCATTCATTACTGGCTATGTGCAGATTATTCATTAGCCAACCCCTCCCAATGCCTCACTTCCTTGACACCATGTCCAGCATCAAAGAAGGTACTCATCACCATCTCTTCCTCCTAACTGAGAAGAAGAAGAAGAAGAAGAAGAAGAAGAAGAAGAAGAAGAGTAGTAGTAGTAGTAGTAGTAGTAGTAGTAGTTTGGATTTGATATCCCGCCTTTCACTCCCCTTCAGGAGTCTCAAAGCGGCTAACAATCTCCTTTCCCTTCCTCCCCCACAACAAACACTCTATGAGGTGAGTGGGGCTGAGAGACTTCAAAGAAGTGTGACTGGCCCAAGGTCACCCAGCAGCTGCATGTGGAGGAGCGGAGACACGAAGCCGGTTCCCCAGATTATAGGCTGCTCTCATACCATCAATGAACTTAAGAAACAAGGAAAGGGAGAAAGAACGGAGGCAAGAAGAGGGCAACTGAGTCAGATTACTAACTCCTTGATAGAATTGATTTTCCGGATAGATTACCCATACACTCCCTTTTCCATGCCTAGTTCCAGATGAAGCTGTCCGCTGACATGCTCTAGCTTGAACGCTTTTATTGGCCAACCCATAATGGATAGGGCCAGGAACTTTGGGATATGCTTGCTGTCAACTGGCAATGCACTTTTCTGTATGGAACTCTGGAGTGTTTTCATTCATTTGCAGGCTCCTTGACTTTGATTGTAAGCAACCCTGTGGAATCTGCCCTGTATTCTCTATCTCTCTGGCCATTGCTTTCGCGGCTGCATGCACACACTGTATAGTAAAACACCTGCAAAGGATCTTGGGTACTGTGGTCTCCACACAGCTACAATTGTTCCCCAGGTTTGGTAATGTGTGCTTCAAATGTCTGATGTGTTATACAGCCTCGGTCTCTTTTTCTCTTTCTTGTTTAACCTTGGAAATGGGGATATGGCTTTTCCCAACACACACACACCACCACTCGCATGCATCTTGACTGTGTCAGAGGCAAAGAGAAAAGTGTATTGATTTCTAATTTTCTACCCTGTAGGTACACCTTTATTACCTGATCCCATGAGATAAGTAGGAAGCAATGAGCATGAGCTGGCATATCAATTGGGGAATAGGTAAGCAGACTCCTTCAAAGATAGACTTTGTGGGCACTCTGTAGCTTTGTGCCAGATTTTATGTTTCCTGTAGCACTTTTCAGACGTTGCACCTGTGGCAAAATGAATATGTGTGTAAAACTCTGTTTCCCACAAAGGTGAAGCCCAGCCAGATGGGCGGGGTATAAATAATAAAATTATTGTGGATGTTGCTGTTGTTATTGTTAGGCACAGAAAATCCAGAAATAAAACAAACCCAGTTCATTTATGTACCTACAGCATTTATTTCCACCCAAAAGGCCTTCAGAGCAGCTTACAAAACTCAGTTTTAAGATGGTTGTGGCATTCAGGCTCACAATCTAAAAGGACATGATACATGCAGAAAAAGGAATGGGGGGAAAGAGGGAAAAGCAAAACGCAAGCACAAAGTGGCAGTTGATGTTGGTGGTGGTTCTGACTGTCTTGCCATTGATTTAAAAAAAGCAGTCATTGCCCCCCAATTCCCCCAGTTCATACCCAAGTGCAGAGCTGGCGACAGCATCCAGACCTGGAAGAGAGGGCAGTTCCTACCACGCACTTTTTCCCTCAGACAGCTGACTTGATGGTGGTAAGAACCCTCATGGGTTTGATGAAGTTACCCTCCAACTTCACCAATGTCAGCGAGAGCTCTTGGAGCCTTGATGGAAACAACAATTCCTGAAACCTATGAGAAGCTTCCATGATAGTCGATGGTATCTAACACCAAGTAAATTGGCAAAAATGTATAAATCTAAATCAAATAAATGTTGGAAATGTAAAGAGAAAGAAGGTTCTGGTAGTCTTGTAGTAAGGTTAAAGCTTACTGGGAAATGATATATAATGAATTGAAAAGGATGTTTAAAATAATGTTTGTAAAAAAAATACCTAGAAGCTTTTCTTTTCGGAATTATAGGGACCTAATTACCTAAACTGTATAGAAACCTATTCATGTATGCAACTACAGCAGCAAGAATGTTACTCGCCCCAAAATGGAAAGAAGCAGAAGTCCCAGCAAAGGAAAAATGGATTCAAGAACTTATGGAATATGCAGAAATGGTGAAACTTACCAGAAGAATAAGAAATGAAGATAACAAACTTTCTATAAAAGAATGAAATAAATAGATAAATTGTAAACAGATGAGAACATTGGCAGGATTATTGTAATAACCTGCAGTTTTATATATTTAAAGTAGATTAATAAATGAGAAAATTAAGTTAATTTGAATATGCAGAAGATATTAAAAATAAATTTAAGGAACTGCAGAAAGAGGGGGAAGGAAGTCAAGTTTTGAAAAGTTAAAATGATTATAAAATTAGTGAAATGTATAAATTTGAAAAGCATATATATATATATATATATATATATATATATATATATATATAGACGCTTCCATGATAGTCTATACAGGTCTAGACTGGAGAAAGAGGCTGGGTCCTGAGGGAAACCTGGGCTGGGACTGCTCCCAGATCCAATGTGTTATACTGCTAGAAAAACAGAGATTTGACTCCTAAACTTTACACCGGGGGTAGCCAACATAGTGCTCTCTAAGTGTCACTGGATTCCAGCTCCCTGTTCCAGATGTTGATAAAGGACAAGCATTTGTAGGACTAGCCAGAGCCTACTGCCACGTGGCTGCCCAACCCCTGCATGACATCCATTAATTTCTCCACACTTTTAACGCCAGCAATTGGTTTTTTGATTCCACTTGCTGCGAGCAGCAGGAATCTCAATCTGACGCCAAGGGTTTCTGAGGTGGGGATAACATAAAACCTATGCGGTTCTTATTATCCAGCATTAAATGGCTTCAAAACCAGTCCTGCAGCTGAAATATTGGGGATCCTTTGAAGCTATAATCATATGCTGTAACTTCCTGTCAGCAACTGGAGATCCCTGCAAGCTAAATCCAGTTCCCCAACGGATGTTTTCCCAGTTATTAGAAGCATGGATAAAGTGTCAGCTGCGGCAACAGAACTCGTGGATGGAATCTCCATTGCCCACTTTCCACAATGGCCCTTCAGGAAAAGTGTTTCCTGATCAGGGCCTGATTAAGTTAGGCCCCAGGTGGAATGCCTACCTGTTTAAGGTTACTATCTCCTGGGTCAGTGTCAGTTGGTGGCATCCTGAGGCAATTATCCTCAGCCAGATCTTCCTGACATCGTGTCCTGCTACATGGCCTGGTCTAAGATGGCTCACAACAACAGCACAGCCATCACACAAATATATGGATTAGGAAGGAAGGAAGGAAGGAAGGAAGGAAGGAAGGAAGGAAGGAAGGAAGGAGTCCCCAAATGGGTGGGAACCTAGTCTGAAAACACTGAAGACTTTGTTTCTCCAAATGGAGATTATAAGGGCCCAACGTCTCTATTATTCTAGGACTGTTCATTCTGCCATATCTTTAAGCTGATGCTTTTAAGCCGGCTTCTTCTGTGTTTTGTGGGATTTGACCAGGGATGCTTGAAGACGTTGTGACAGCTCAGAGGGGCAGGAAACAGGGATACAATTGGGAAGGATGGATGGAAAGCAAGTGAGAGATCAGGAGCAGACCTTGGGTAAGGGGAATGACTCTAGGTCAGACTTGCCTTCATCAGCATTTTTGGACTAGATTCCTGCCTTTAACCCATTTGGGGACTCCTTCCTTCCTCCCTTCCAAATGCATATATTGGTGTGATAGTCATGCTGTTGTCGTGAGCCATCTTGACCAAGCCATGACCCCGTGGCAGGTTCCAAGGCACCAGCTAAGGACCACTGGTGTAAGCAATAGCCTATGGCTAGGCAAATCAGTCTCTCTCTTTCTCTGCCTCCGCCTCCCCCTAGAAATGCCAGCAATAAACGAATAGCCTGGACCCATAAAGGTAGATTTGTGAGATGACAACGAGTGCCAGTAGATGTTCTGAAAGTTCTGCTGTCTCGCATCCAACGGCCCTGAGGAAAATTCCGGAGGACAGGAACAGAAGCTGGTCGGTTGAATGCCTCCCATTTTTTAAATGTAACTCTCTTACTGTGAAGACTAATGGGAAATAAAGACAAAGAACAAACCAAGCAGTTATGTCGCCTTGTAAATCCTAAGGCAGATGTGCACCGAAGTCCATGCAAGGAACAGTGGGACAGCATCCAGGCACAAATTGCTGTTCTCTGGGTGGTCTCCAAATTACTGCGTGTGCTACATTGTCACCAGGCCAGCCTGTTTTAAACAAGGGAAGAGCTCCTGCTGCTTGCCCCCTCCAAACAGATCCATTTTCTCATTCCCTTGGTCTGCAGTAATCCAGCAATTTGCTGTTTGTCACACCATCTTCCTTTTTCGCCCAACTGTTTAATAGACATACTTGGAGCCATAGCTGCAGTGTGCCTCATTATTCTACTGGGGAGAAAAGGAGAGGAGAGCAGGAGGAGGAGGAGAGCCAAAAAAGACATGAGTTTAGGAGAAGCTCCCTCAATGAGTCTATTCTGCCAACTGGAGTCGACATCGCCCGAATCAATCCCCACGGGCGGAAAGTGAGACTGGAAAGAAATAAACCGTGGAGGGTCCTTTTTTAAAATGTAGTTTTTGCCGCAGAAATGAGTTTAATTGTCCTGCCATTTCGAAAGTGCTCGGTGACTGCAGTGTGTGGGCCCTGAGCATTATTCTCTGAGATAAGAGCGTCAAGTCAAGAGCAGTCGAAGCCGGAGGTTTTAAAGGCATCTCTGCTTATCATTCCTCCTGCCACTGAAATGAGAATCTAAAAGACAGAATATTAGAGAGAGAGGAGGAGGGGATCTGGGAGGCATTGAGAAGCAGCAGTTGAGATAAAGGCTGGGGTCAGTTGGGATGCTGAGGCGGCCATGCTTTGCTGGGTTGTGTGTGAGTCATTCAGTAAGGTGGTAGTAAGCCAGGAGCCAGGGAGTGAAATGCAACTTTAGTTGCAAACCTATTGGTAAAAGGAAAAGGGACCCCTGACCATTAGGTCTAGTTGTGACCGACTCTGGCGTTGCGACGCTCATCTCGCTTTATTGGCCGAGGGAGCCAGCGTACAGCTTCCGGGTCATGTGGCCAGCATGACTAAGCCACTTCTGGCGAACCAGAGCAGCACATGGAAACACCGTTTACCTTCCCGTCGGACCGGTACCTATTTATCTACTTGCACTTTGACGTGCTTTCAAACTGCTAGGTTGGCAGGAGCTGGGACCGAGCAACGGGAGCTCACCCCGTTGTGGGGATTCGAACCGCCGACCTTCTGATCAGCAAGTCCTAGGTGCTGTGGTTTAACCCACAGCACCACCCACATCCCAAACCTATTGGAGCAGGGACCAAATTCTCTTGTTTTTAGTATCTCTTATGTTGCTCTAGAAAACACCATATACAGTGGTACCTCTGGATGCAAACGGGATCCGTTCCGGAGCCCCATTCGCATCCTAAAGTGAAATCAACCTGCATATGCGGGTCGTGATTCGCCGCTTCCGCACATGCACATGACATCATTTTGAGCGCCTGCGTATGCGCAAGCGGCGAAACCCGGAAGTAACGCTTTCCGTTACTTCCAGGTCACCACGGAACGCAACCTGAAAACGCTCAACCTGAAGCATATTTGACCCGAGGTATGACTGTACATTTGAAAGCAGTGGTATAATAACTGCAACACTATGGTTAGCCCTAAGTACTAGAACATGGAAAGCTGCCTTATACCATTGATCCACCTAGCTCTGGAATTTGTGCAACGATTGGCCGCAGATCTCTGTGCTCTGCTCTCAGTCTTTCCCAGCCCTACCTGAAGAAGAAAAACAGGGAGTCAGGGACTGTGCTGCAGGACTGAGACACAGCCCATCTTGGCTCTAGAGAAGGGGTGGCTAACCCTCGTGATGTTCTTGGGTTGCAAATCCCATCAGCCCCAGCCAAGCATGGTCAATTGTCAAGGATTATGGGAGCTGCAGTTTAGCGATATCTGGAGAGACATGGGTTAGCAACCCTAGAGAAATTTGAAGTATGATATTCAGCAATGCCGAGAACCCACAACTTTCAATGGTTGGGGTGTTTTTTTGTGTGTGTTTTAGCCACTGCAGTCAAGTCCCTGAAATGCATAGAATAACAGACTGTGGGGAATATCAAAAGGCTATATTGCCCACCCCTCCATTCTAAGGCAGCATTATTATCAAAGAAAACAAAAAGAAGCAGTAATCATAATTACATTGCAGCTTATTTTAATAGGGAGGAGAAGGGGGGATAATCAAGACTACTGTGCTAATTGTGTAAAAAAAAAAAAAACAAAGGTAAAGGACCCCTGGACATTAAGTCCAATCAAAGGAAACTATGGGGTTGCGGAGCTCATCTCACTTCAGGCCAAGGGTGCCAGCATTTGTACACAGAGAGCTTTCCAGGTCATGCGGCCAGCATGACTAAACTGCTTCTGGTGCAATGGAAAACCATGATGGAAACCAGAGCACACAGAAACGTCATTTACCTTCCTGCCGCAGCGGTACCTATTTATCTACTTGCACTTGTGTGCTTTCAAACTGCTAGGTTGGCAGAAACTGGGACGGAGCAACGGGAGCTCACCCTGTCGCGGAGATTTAAACCGCCAACCTTCTGATCAGCAAGCCCAAGAGACTCAGTGGTTTAGACCACAATACCACTTGCATCCCTAACCAAACACACTTAAAATAAATATTGAACCCTCTGTCAATACTCATCATGTTTAACATACAGGTGGAGTTTAGAACAGCTGTGAGAGAAGCAGGATCCATTCCATCCCTGGTTTAATTAGCCCTATCAGAGCTGCATATCGTTACGTGGCATTTTTAAAGAAATAAATGTCTAAGTATGTGCATTCTGGAATTTCAGGTCTGTGGCTGCTATTTTCAGATTACCTAATCCCATCTCAGTAGCACTACACTGATCCCAGCATAGTGGTACCTCTAGCTACGAACTTAATTCGTTCCAGAGGTCCGTTCTTAACCTGAAACTGTTCTTAACTAGAGGCGTGCTTTCGTTAATGGGGCCTCTTGCTGCTGCTGCACCGCCAGCACACGATTTCCATTCTCATCCTGGGGCAAAGTTCTCAACTCAAGGTAACTCTTCCAGGTTAGAGGAGTTTGTAACCTGAAGCGTTTGTAACCTGAGGCATTTGTAACTCGAGGTACCACTGTAATTGCTGATGGTGGTTGTCTCACATCCAGGAATGCCTTTTCTACACAGAAGCAACATTGATTTCCCTCCCCTCTTCTCATTTTCTACATGAATCAGGGGATATTTTTCTCCTGCCATGAAACACAACATACCAATTCAAATCTGATATTAACTGGGTAAAGAGAGTATGAAGTGGGGAAGTACTTTAATTATAACATGTCTCTTTTACTTCTATACACAGGTATGTTTGTCAGTACCAGAATGAAAGGTCATGTGTTTGCATAATTTGCTGCTATATCATGGACCCTAAATAAATAAATTAAAAATTGAATGCTGAAAAATAATAACAACAACAACACCCTTGAAATAGTGTTATATTTGTATCACAGCTATCTTATCCAACTTTCCCTCTAGGTATTTATTTATGTATTAACTCCTCTGATTTAATCCATGTATACACTGCCCAAAGCAACTAATAAAAACAGGACACTAATAAAACTAATAAAAACAGGAAACAATAACCAGTAAAAATGTAAGATAATCACAAAAGGAACCGGTTAAAGGCACACAGAACCACAAATAAAATATTTTGAAAATTGTGAACCAGGAACACTTTAAAATATCTGCCAGAATAAACAGAGTCCAACATCAGCCCTGCTTTAGAGGCAGTGTAGCTCCTCTAGAATAGGTGATAGCACGAATCCACACAGAGAAGTCATTTACTAAGCAGTGCCCTTGCCTCATCTGAACTGAACTTCCTTTTGTTAGCCTTCATCTATCCCCTTGTTGCAGCCATTGCCTCACCTGGATCAATGTTTGGTGACCGATCCTACAAAATAGTTTTTGTCTCCTATGAGATTACAATATTTTGGCATGGATGGTGTAGCCCCTGCTGTACCACTGTGGCAAAAATATTCCTGTTGTTGTTGTTGTTGTTGTTGTTGTTGTTGTTAAGTATGCTTGACCTTTTTGTGCCATTGGTAATGGACTGGATGAGAAGCAACAAACTGAAGCTCAGTCCCGATAAGACTGAGGCATTGCTAGTGGGTGGCTCCCTAGATGGAATGGAGCGGAGGTTGCTTGTTCTTGATGGGGTTGCACACCTTCTAAAGGTGCGGGTTTGCAGCTTGGGGGTTTTCTGGATCCTTGGCTGTTGCTTGAGGCTCAGGAGGCCTTGGTGGTGGAATGCCTTCCATCCTCTTTGGCTGGTGTCCTAGCTGGTCAGGGATTGCCTAACTTCTGTCATCCTTAAACTAAGGTTACCAGACATCCCAGTTTCCCGGGGATAGTCCATGGATTTTCAAATCAGTCCCCCTACAAAATCCATTGAAGTTGAAAAGTGTCCCCGGATTCATTGAAAAAAATCTGGTAACCTTACCTTAAACTGCTCAGGGCCACAATACCCCAAGGATCACCTCTTTCCATATAAACCTACTTGGATGCTGAGATTATCTTCTGAGGCCCTCCTTCGTGTGCCCCCTCCTCAAGAGGTTCAGAGGGTGGGGGCACGAGAACAGGCCTTCTCTGCAGCGGCTCCCCATCTGTGAAATGCTCTCCCCAGGGAAGTTCGCCTAGCGCCTTCATTATACACCTTTAGGCACCAGGCAAAAATGTTCCTTTTTAACCAGACCTTTGGTTGATCTGATTGACATCCTATGCCCTTTTAAAATGTGTCTCTTTTTTGTTGGGGGGTTATTGGGTCTATTTTATTTTGACTATATATATATATAGTCAAAGTCTATATATATAGACTATATATATATATATATATATATATATATAAATATATATATATATAGTGATTTTTATGTTGATCTTTTCTGTGAACCGCCCTGAGACCTCCAGGTATAGGGCGGTATATAAATTCAATAAATCATCATCATCACCACCACCATTTATGTTGTGGTAACATCTAGGTTAGATTACTGCAACACATTATACATGGAGCTACCTCTGAAGGCAGTTCAGAAATTTCAGCTGGGGCAGAATTCAGCAGCCAGGATGCTCACTGGGGCAAGATGGTTTGATCCTGGCCCAACTGCACCTGCTCCCAGTTAGTTTCCAGACCTGATTCAAAGTGCTGGTTTTGACCTATAAAGCCTCAAATGGCTCAGGACTGCAATACTTCAAGGGCTGCATCTCCCCATATGATCTGACGACTGCACACTACTGAGGTGTAAGGCGCTCTCGAGGCAGCTATTTTCCAGTAAGCAAGCATTATTTCAAATTACAGGCAAATTAGTGACAGCTTCATTTTTTAAAAAAAATCAATTGAAAGCCACATGCATAACAGATCTTTCATTGTCATTGGGCTTCGTGTCTACAGACACACAGGAAGTGCAAAGACCACAACTGTGGACACATGTTGGCCACCTGGGATGACCTGCAATGCCATCAGGCAGAAAAGGTTGCTTCAGTATAAGGTGCTCTGTACTCCATGCCACCTATCAAAGCCTGTTTACAGTGGCAAACAGAAAAGAAACATTTGCTCTCCAGCCTCTAGTAATGACAGTGGACTCATTAAGTTGTTCTTACTGCTTACTAAGATATTTTTAGACACATCGGCGCAACTGCATATGCTTACAAACCTGCCAGGAATGCCACACACCCTGTCTGATGGATTTTATGATACGCATTCTATGGATTTATGTGACAGAAAACAGAAACAGTCCATTGAGGATGGAATCACATTGTCCTAAACTCCTTTCCACCCTCCTGAACATGAACCCAGGTTTAGATGGTGGACTTGGAATGCCCTCTAGTGATTGTGGTTGGAGTTTCAAGATCCTGCCGCGATGGATCTTTGTAATCTTTAGGAGTCAATTGATGATGTCCTTTTCGTTGGGGATAATTCTGATGGAAATTCCCAGGTATCAAAAAAGGTTATTTATGTATGCTGCTATTGCTGCCCATGTTTTGTTAGCCCAAAAATGGAAAACGAGTGAGGTCCCAACTAAAGACAAATGGCAACTTAAACTGATGGAATATGCGCAGCTTACGGATTTAACATATAGATAGAATAAGAGAAGAAGAACATACATTTAAAGAAAATTGGAAAATGTTTATTGATTATATGGAGGGAAATTGTGTACACTTGAAACATGGGCAGCGTTAAGATAAACTCAACAGTGTAAATAGGTTTTGATGGATGTAATAATAGAAGTTCTCGAAGCTACCAGCATGAGTTTGACCAAACTGGAAGACAGGAGTGCCTGGCATGCTCTGGTTCATGGGGTCACGAAGAGTCAGACACGACTAAATGACTAAACAACAACAATAATAGAATACTGAATGGTTTAGTTTATGTAAAATATGCAGGGATTTATGTTACGCAAAATGAACCATGGAAAGAGAATGGAAGCCACTGATACTTTAAGGTTGTTTAAATGAATATTCTAAAATGTAAAACAAAAAAATTAATAAAAATTATAGATGGTTTGTAGGGCTGTTTGTGAAGACAGCCACCACCGATTCCTGAAGTGTTGTGTGGAGTCAGGCAGCGCTATTTGAAGCGGGGGGTAGAGGTGCCAGAACTCACCATCAACACTTCCCTTGTTCTCTTTGAATGGCAATGGTGCCCACCTGAGAAACACTGGAACTGAGTTCACGTTGGGGGGAAAAAACCCTGGAACCAGGGACGCTGGCGCTTGAGCCACACACCTCATGGCCTAGACCCTAAAGCGGTGATGCATCTGTGCCTTTGCTCCTCAGAACCCTTTTCAGACCCAGATTAGAAATGTGTAATATGGTGGAGGGAATGTTCTTTCATATGTGGTAGACTTGTAAAAGGGTAAAAGAGTATTGGGAAATAATCCATAATGAATTGAAAAAAATGTACTTTCCCCCAAAAAGCCCTTTCTGTTTCTGTTAGGGATATTTCAGACTGAAATTCCCAGGTGTCCAAAAAGGTTGTTTCTGTATGCTACTACTGCGGCCCGTATTTTATTGGCCCCAAAGTGGAAAACAAGTGAGGTCCCAACCAAAGAAGAATGGCAACTTAAACTGATGGAATATGTGCAGCTTGTGGATTTAACATATAGAATAAGAGAACAAGAAGAACATATGTTTAAAGAAGATTGGGAAACATTTATTGAATATATAGGAAATAATTGTGTACAGCTGAAAACGTTGGCAACATTAAGATAAATTAAATGGTGTAAACAAGTTTTGATGGATGCAATAATTTATTACTGAATGGTATAGTTTTTGTAAAATATGCTGGGATTTATGGTATGTAAAATGAATCATGGAAAGAGAAGAATGGAAGTCATTGATACCTTAAGGATGTAAAATGAGTATTTTAAATTGTAAAACAGAAAACTGAATCAAAATTATACACAAAAAAGAGAGAAATGTGTAATATGAATTCTGCATAGGTGGGCAATGAAAAGTCTCTGGATTGGCCAGACTTGGAGTACAAATACAAGAAGCCTGATCTTCTAACCTTGCAGTTAACCCTACCTCCAGCCAGCTGTATGTCAGCTGCAAGCCCAAGCAAATAACTTTAAAGGTCCTGGATTGGCAGGTACAAATGCCATCTAGATTCAGGTACATCCTTCCTCAGCACCTGGCCCTGACAACGGGGAACGTGTTGCTATGGTTACATTGCCTTCCAGTTAGTTTGGGATCACATCTGAAGGTCCCTGTTCTGGCATTTAAACGGGGATCTCCATATTTCCATATCTCAGTGCTTCAGTCAATAGATCATTCAGAGAAGTTGCAACGATTTCACATATAACTTTAAGGAAAGCCATGATTATTTTCAGATGGTATGTGACACATGGCAAACCTAGGGGGGAAATGTACAGTATCTGAGTTGGAGATGTCAGCGAGAGAAAAAGCGGATAATTTGCATATGCATGTGTCGTGGAAAAAGCGTTCTGGCTAAAAATAATTTAACACATGACCTCCCTCGTTAAATTGTTGTTGGAAAATATTAAATATAAAAGGCAGAGGACTTGTTTTTATATTTGTTGATACCTGATAGCATTTTTTTAAAAAAAGCCAGGTATTGTATTGTATTGTGACAGGTAGTGTCTCAATAGTTGTTTCTGTATCATAAGAGCATTGTGCCATATCCTTTATATTACAGAGGATTTTACTCAAAGTCATGGGCCATTATTTCTATTAATCACTGATGAATTTCTATAAAGAGTGATACATTTATTACAGCTTGCAAATAGGAATTGATGGGAAATGAAAGGTACACATTAGTCCATTAGCTGAATGAGCACATTGGCATTGGGCCTAATGACCTGAGTCGTCACAAAATGTAAGCTTTTTTATCACCATCTCAGAGCGTCAAGCCATCCTAAAGCTTAGGAAAATGAACGATGGGATTAAGCCTGGGAGTCATCTTTTCCAATGATCAGTCTAGAATGTGATCAGGATCCCTGCCCCTTAGCTCACTAGCCATGTTGAATCATGCCCGCCCACCCCTAATGTATATAATTATCCCACCTTGCCAGCTTTTAGGAGGCGCTACGTGTTAAGATTGCCGGAAGAAATGTCAACAACCTCAGATATGCAGATGACACAACCTTGATGGCAGAAAGTGAGGAGGAATTAAAGAACCTTTTAATGAGGGTGAAAGAGCAGAGTGCAAAATATGGTCTGAAGCTCAACATCAAAAAAACGAAGATCATGGCCACTGGTCCTATCACCTCCTGGCAAATAGAAGGGGAAGAAATGGAGGCAGTGGGAGATTTTACTTTCTTGGGCTCCATGATCACTGCAGATGGTGACAGCAGTCACGAAATTAAAAGACGCCTGCTTCTTGGGAGAAAAGCAATGACAAACCTAGACAGCATCTTAAAAAGCAGAGACATCACCTTGCCAACAAAGGTCCGTATAGTTAAAGCTATGGTTTTCCCAGTAGTGATGTATGGAAGTGAGAGCTGGACCATAAAGAAGGCTGATTGCCGAAGAATTGATGCTTTTGAATTATGGTGCTGGAGGACTCTTGAGAGTCCCATGGACTGCAAGAAGATCAAACCTATCCATTCTTAAGGAAATCAGCCCTGAGTGCTCACTGGAAGGACAGATCCTGAAGCTGAGGCTCCAATACTTTGGCCACCTCATGAGAAGAGAAGACTCCCTGGAAAAGACCCTGATGTTGGGAAAGATGGAGGGCACAAGGAGAAGGGGACGACAGAGGATGAGATGGCTGGATAGTGTTCTCGAAGCTACCAGCATGAGTTTGACCAAACTGCGGGAGGCAGTGGAAGACAGGAGTGCCTGGTGTCTCTGGTCCATGGGGTCACGAAGAGTCGGACATGACTAAATGACTAAACAACAACAGACGTGTTATTCAGTGGGTCTTTTGCGCTGCTGCTTCCTTGATTCATTTTTGAGGTTGCTTTTATCACCATTCTCTCTCCCATATTTGTGTTTGTCACAGACTACCTATTCCCGAAACAGCCAATGTAGTTCCTTCCAGGTGTTGCAGCTGACAACATCATCCCTAACCATTGGCTATGTTGGCAGGGGCTGGAGGGGAAAACATCTGGAGGGTACCACATTGGCTGCCCATGCCCTATCCTTACTTGAGCAATTGTTAAACTAAGGAGGAGCATAAGGACAACTCAGCGAGAAACTGTCACAAGTTTCCAAAGCAACTCGCAAAACCCAGGCGGAGGCACGCTTCGAAATTCACACTCCTCCAGATGTTGCAATGCCCATGTTTTCCACCCATGCAATGCGTACAAAAGACATATGCTTGAATAAAGTGTGCATTGAAATGCATATATGGACAACCCTTGTTTTTTTATGGGGGTTGCATTCTGGGTCAATGAGCGCTTGCATGAAATCTCATGCCGTTGAAACACCCCATTCTGCCCCCTCTCTGCCCTGCTCCGCTCCCGCTCCACCCTTTTAGTGACATATTTTATGACATTTCCAGGTCACTTCCAGGTTTGGCACTGTGCATGTGTGCACGATTGCACACATATCGGTCACGCGTGAAATGGGGGTTGCCTTCATTGGCAAATATAGTGTGCAAAAATGCATCGTGTAAGGAGAAATTGCTTTGCAAAAATGAGACTATTTGGCAAAATTGCATATGCCATGTGAATTGTTGTTGTTGTTGTTATTGTTGTTTTATATGCTGCCCATCTCACTGGGTTGTGCCAGCCACTCTGGGCAGCTCCCAACAAAAAATAGTAAAAACACATTACAGCATCAAGTGCTAAAATCTTCCCTGAACAGGGCTGCCTTCAGAAGAGAAATTCGCAAAAAAAAAATTGCTAAATTATCATGTAAAAGGTAAAGGTAAAGGGAGCTTTATTGGCTGAGGGAGCCGGCATACAGCTTCCGGGTCATGTGGCCAGCATGACTAAGCTGATTCTGGCGACCCAGAGCAGTGCACGGAAACTCCGTTTACCTTCACGCCGTTTACCTTCCTTGCACTTTGACGTGCTTTTGAACTGCTAGGTTGGCAGGAGAAATTATCGTGAGGACTTCACAAATCACAAACAGATGAGGAAATAGTTGTGGGGGTCTCATTGTCTTAAGAGCCGAGGTATGATGATGATGATGATGATGATGACTGCATCTGCACCTTTGAACCCAGGAGAGCCAGTGTGGTGTAGTGGTTAAGAGCGGTAGTCTCGTAATCTGGGGAACCGGATTCGCGTCACCACTCCTCCACATGCAGCTGCTGGGTGGCCTTGGGCCAGTCACACTTCTTTGAAGTCTCTCAGCCCCACTCACCTCACAGAGTGTTTGTTGTGGGGGAGGAAGGGAAAGGAGAATGTTAGCCGCTTTGAGACTCCTTAAAGTGAGTGAAAGGCAGGATATCAAATCCAAACTCTTCTTCTTCTATGACCACAGATAAGGAACAGGGAAGCGTTAGTTCCCTTTCCTGTTTTACCATCAAATATTTGTGTTTCAGGGCATTACATCAAAGCGCATCTTACTAAGGATGTTCTTGAATCAAAAGTTGCTGGACTTATTGCAGTGAAGCACTTCCCTGTTGCCTAGAGATGGTCCCTAACACCCCCGCCGCCCCGCCCCCTTTTTGCAGCAATCTATATTAAGTAGGTTTAAGCATCCCTTGCTGATAGATGTGGCATCTGGACCCTTAAAAACTGCACTCCAGGTAGTATATTATGGAGAAGGGCGGTCAATACCACAGTGAGTCTAAAGAGACTGCTAGAAGGCAAGTCTGCAATGAGTGCCGAGTCTTCCTTCCAATAAAGATGCTGATCTGGATTCTTTCTGCCCACAAAAGCAAAGCTGATCATGAATTCCTGCTGCCACTTTACCAAGGCAGCCCTTATCAGCTTCCTGCTATGCAGGAGCTAAATTCCTAGCTATGTCACCGGTTTAGATAAATGCAAAATCTGAGCTTGTTTTAGATGGGGTAATAAAAGACAGATGAGCAAAGGAAACCTAAGGAAATTGAAACCTTTCGGAGTGTTATTGCTTATCACCCTGGGACGCAATATGAAGGAGATACACCCCGTAGGATATACTGAAGAGGGAATGAAATGACATTAGCTCATCCCTTCTAAATGCTGGTGAAATTATAAGGAAATCCCAAATAAACAATGGGAGGAAGAGTTTTATCTATGAAGCGGTCCTGTCTCTTATGGTTATACTTAATGCACACTGTCAACGTTTTAATAGACCATCCATCTCCCATTTTAAATGAGATGTATCTATATTAAAGCAGACATTCCTGCAGTATTTGATGTGCCCTTTGCTTGTTAGATGCTGACATCCAAGAATTCAGCTGGTGTCCTTGGCCAAGGAGGGAAGCAGAGAGCTTATGACAAGTGGCAGCCCTCTGCTATAGGACTTCTTCTCCCTAGTGAAGTCAGACATGGGAGCTGTTGATCTGTGATCAAGTCCCCTGCAGCTGGGAGGATTTATTTATTTTTCAGGATGCAGCCATACGGGCAGAGACCAGCCACATGTTTCTTGCGCAGCGATGCCAGGAAAGAGCTGCTTGTGCAAGGGAGCTGTCTGCTGATAAACAGATCTTCTTGAAACTTGAGACATATTCAAAGGCATCCCAACTGTGGCTGCTACCTTTTGTGGATGGCAAGACTTAAGAAGAGAGGACTACCTTTAAGAGAGGACTCCACAATCTATTTATTCTATTTTTGTAGCTGCTATCTTATCTCAGTGTGAAAATCTTTAATAAAAATCTTGTTACAAATAATAATAATAATAATAATAATAATAATTTATTATTTATACCCCACCTATCTGGCTTGGTTTCTCCACCCACTCTGGGCGGCTCCCAACAGAATATTTAAAACATCAAACATTAAAAACGTTTCTAAACAGGGCTGCCTTCAGGTGTTTTCTAATTTCATTGTACACAGGTTGTACATTGACAATAAAGGTATTATTATTATTATTATTATTATTATTATTATTATTAAAATAGTTTATTTCCTTGACATCTGATGGGAGGGCGTTCCACAGGGTGGGTGCCACTACCGAGAAGGCCCTCTGCCTGGTTCCCTGTAACCTCACTTCTCGCAGGGAGGGAACTGCCAGAAGGCCCTTGGAGCTGGACCTCAGTGTCTGGGCTGAACGATGGGGGTGGAGACGCTCCTTCAGGTATACTGGGCTGAGACCGTTTAGGGTTTTAAAGATCAGCACCAACACTTCGAACTGTGCTCAGAAACATACTGGGAGCCAATGTAGATCTTTCAGGACCAGTGTTATATGGTCTCGGCCGCCACTCCCAGTCACCAGTCCATATAACACCAGTGTGGCAGGAAGAAGGCTGTCCCTGAGCCTGTGACACTTCACAAAATGAAAAAAAGCGGTGTTTAGTTTGTGGCAGAGTGTGTGTTTGTTTGTGTGTGTGTGTGTTCCACTGAGCTTCTGTAAGAGAGGAAACAGATGTGTCAAAATAAGGACCAGCAATAACCTTGCTTTTTCAGAAAAGGACTTAAAAGGATTGTGGGTTTTTTTTCCTTTCCCTCCTTGTGGAAGAATACTTATCTAAAAGTCAAAGAAAGGCATGCTGTAGAGAACTCACTGCTGCCACCCAGAGTGTCTCCGTGCGTAATATCAACGACTCTTTGCTTGTTATTTGGGGAGGGAGGGAGGGAGACTGGCGAGATTAGAGCAGATGATCCTTCTGCGTATAAAACAGTCTGAGACCAATAGATGTTTTATTGTTTGCCAAGAAAATTGTGTGTCTATGGTTATTTTTGTAATTTGTGTGTAATTTGGTATTTGTGTTTTTTGTGTGTGTTTTTTCTTGTTGTATAAATAATTATTTAAAAAAAAATAAAAAACAAAAAATAAAACAGTCTGAGACAGCATGATGGATCATTGCAGAATACATTTTGTCCCATGCATAATTGCATTCTGATGCTCCGCTCCAGAGCATTAACACAAAGTCCACGCCTTGACTATATTACTTAACTCATAGAAGCCACAGAGCATCCTTTGCCTGTGTCTCTCTCTTCTGTTACCGTACCTTGGTTTGGAGTCACTCACTTTACACACGGCATTGCTAAATGTGACAGGGGGAGATTCCAAGACTGAGCAGAGAAGGTGAAAATTGGCTGCATGTTGCATCCAGGAAACAATCACTTATTGGCATTGCCTAAGACGCCTCAAGCCCATTTTCTACTTAACCATCGGACGTTTATTAATTAGCCTCGTGGATTGGACTGCAGCTCCTTAGGTTTAAAAAGAAGGAGAAGACAGCGGGGTGTCTATGAAAGCAAATCATTTATTTTCCTTTTCAAAGGTGGTGGAGTGATCTACTTACTAGGAATTCCTCGGAGTGAGGTGCTTCATATTAATATGGGAAATGTTATGTATTCAGTGGTATGTGTTTGAGCTTGACTCTGGACTAAGCCCCTGTGTTCTGATTCATGATATCCAATACATGATATCCAATCACAGAACATTTCAGGATTTGGGCCTCTGCCATTGGCCCTTAAACTCCGAGTCATGATTCACATCTTGGACGTTTAGACAGCCAATCAAGTTGGGAGTGGCCCAGGCCTGCAGAAATGTATATAAGCAGTTGCTTTGCCCCTGTTGTCCAGTTTGTTAATTCAATAAAGGTTCTTGCTGTTATCACTGTGTCTTGCCTTGTGGGAACCCACCTACACTTCAGGAAACATTATGCCCAGGGAATGGAAAGGAAGGCCCATGGGCTGCAAGCTCCCTTGGGCCTGCTGTGAGTCTCTGTGTGCTCTGTACAGAGACAGGGCTCAGTGACATGGTGTTGGGGGCTCAAAACTGTTAGGGGTGCAAAATTGTATTGAGGGTGCTGCCTCAATACAGCTTCACGCTTCTGTCATTGGGCTTCCTTGAAAACGACTTCTCCATGCAAACTAGGAAGTGACCTTTCCAGACAACAGAATGACTCTTCTTTTCTTACCTCTGTGGCTGTGATCTCCCAGGTGACAGTCCTACCCTTAGGTATAGTGAGCTGGCTGCCTCAGGCAGCAGGTTTTGAGTGCTGTGAAAGGGCAACAAATTTTAGGAAATAGGTGCCAGGTGAAAACATTCCTCTTTTCCCAGGCAGCTGGTTAATTAAACAATCTAAGTTTTTTTTATTTTATTTTTGCATTTTCTATTTTACATAAATGAATTAAAAACATATAATCCCCTTTGACTTCCCTTCCCCTTCCCCCATTGTGGATCTTAATATAATGATTTTCCCTTCTGCATCTCTTTCATAACTCTATTCTTATAAATCCTTTATCATTCCATAGTTCAATTTTTTTCTACATGTTTTCTGTCAGTCCTACCAATGTGTGTAATTCCTCTTTTCCCAGGCGGTTGGTTAAAGAGTGGTTTCCCCCCAAGGGGAAGCAGTGGAACAAGAGGAACTATGTATAAACACTCAGGAGTCAAAGCAGGTCCAGTGAGAGATGTGAGTTCAAGAGAGGTGATGGCTTTCTCCCAGCCCCCTGGGTCCTGTGGCATCTGAGGGGAGGATATCCCTCAATAACACAGAGAGTTCTGAGGTCCAGAATGAGAGGCCTTGAGGGCCACATTTGGCCCAGAAACCCGAGGTTTCCCACTGCTGATCTAAATTATATGGGTAACTATCATTTTAAGTTGTGACAACTTGGATTTTGTGTGTGTGTGTGTGTTTAATTTACTGCTTCCTATTTGGCTACAAACAAGAAAAATCTGATGACTTGACTGACTGACTGAGATCCTGGCAGGAGAATTTATCACCTCATATATAGGAATAAATCATGCATGCAAATCACACATCAAAGTTGTGAAATGGCCTGCAAATGCAATGAAAAATAAGGTATTCAGAAGCTGAATAAATTGAGGTGTGTGCTATTTGGCCTGGGGCTGGCCCTGTACATAATTCGATTCCTTATTTCTCAGTTATCCAACGCTTTATGACTAGCAGTTGAATGTATGAACAGACTCGGCTGAAATGAATTGTATCTGAGATGATGCTGATCACAGGAATATACCATCTCTATGCTGGCTTTTTCCCCCCACACATGCAAGGCATCACGGTACCTTGCATTTAAAATGTGGTGATTTGTGGTTTCTTCCAAAACAACTAAGCAGCAAGTATTCACACTGTTCAGTTTTGTGATGAAGATGCAATTGTTACTGAGACTGTGTGGGAAAGTGCTTTCAGAAACAGCCCATATCATAATGCCTTTGGACAAATTGGTGGTGTAACAGCTCTTTGCATACTGTGTGTACAGTTCTGGTTACTATCTGTTCAAAAATATTTTGGCATGGACCATAGCAACCCCCTTATGAGGAAAGGTTTCAAAGGTTGGGGTATTGCAATTTAGAAAGAAAGTGGAGGACAGGATTAGAACTGCTCATGGTACAGTGAAAGCAGAGAAGCTTCTCTCTCTCTCTCTCTCTCTCTCTCTCTCTCATAATACTAGATTTTGGGGCCATCCAGAAAAGCTGAATATTGGAGAATTCAGGACAAAATTAAGTACTTCAATATACAGCACGTGAACTATGGAATTTCTTACCACAAGATGCAACAATGTTCACCAGTCTAGAGCCAATGGCAGAATTCCACCATTCAAAGCAAACATTACCTTTAGAAGAGGGATTATCTATTAAACCAATGGAATATGCGCAGCTTGCAGACCTAACATATAGAATAAGAGAACAAGAAGAACATATGTTTAAAGAAGATTGGGAAATGTCTATTGAATATATGGGGGGAAATTGTGTGCACTTGAAAACGCTGACAGCACTAAGATAAATTCAACAGTGTAAACAAGTTTTGATGGATGTAATAATGGAATACTGAATGGTTTAGTTTATGTAAAATGTGCCGGGATTTATGATATGCAAAATGAATCATGGAAAGAGAAGAAGGAAAGTCATTGACATTTTAAGGTTGTTTAAATGAATATTCTAAATTGTAAAACAGAAAATTTAATAAAATTATACACACGCACAAAAGAAATTTCAGAGTGGGATTTTCCTCAAGGCCACAACACTGGACAAAATGGTTACATCCCCCTCTCTGTGCTCTGATTCTGTTTTCCTTAGTTGCAGCAATTAGCGTTTAACCACTGTAAATTGTGTTGCATGCACAAGAAAAGCTGAAACTGGCATACATTAAGTGTCACATTTGGCTTGGTCCCAACAGGGCTTTCACAGATTAGACAAATTCGTGAAGGCTAAGCATACCGGTCATGAAGGATGGGATCAGAGGTAATTGAATAGCATTGCTGGACAGCAACAGCAGAAGAAGACTATTGTCTTCATGTCTTGCTGGTGAACGTCCTATAGATATCCAATTGGTCACTCTGGGGTAATAGCTGCAGGGCTGGTTGGACTTTTGGTCTACTCCAAGAGGGCTCGTCTGATATTATTGATATATTACACCAATCCTGGTCCGACTGCACTAGCTACCAATTAGTTTTCAGGTCCAATGCAAAGTGCTGGTTTTGACCTATAAAGCCTTAAACGGCTCAGGATCACAATACCTCAAGGACCGCCTCTTTCCATATGAACCTACCTGGACCCTGAGATCATCTTCTGAGGTCCTCCTTTGTGTGCCTCTCCCTTTGATGTCTGAAGGGTGGCAATACAAGAATGGGCCTTCTCTGCAGTGGCTCCCCGTCTGTGAAATGCTCTCCCCAGGGAAGTTCACCTGGCACCTTCATTGTACACCTTTAGGTGCCAGGCGATAGCGTTCCTTTTTAACCAGGCCTTTGGTTGACCTGATTTACATCCAACACCCTTTTAACATGTGTTTTTTTGGGGGGGAGGGGGTTATTGGGTTGTTGTTTTTATTTTGATTATATATTTTGTTTTATATTTTTATTTTGTTCTATGAACTGCCCTGTGAACTGCCCTGAGACCTCCAGGTATAGGGCGGTATATAAATTCAATAAATAAATGAAATGAAATGAAATGAAATGAAATCTGCAACTTCTGTAATCAGAAATAGTTTATTTTCTCCACATACCTACCCTCAGCCATTTTCCAGAAAAGGGGACTATAGTAGAAACTTATTTCCTTTCCTGTCACCTGCACACCATGCAGAGACGTTTTATGGGATTGAGTCTGTCCTTCAATAGAATAAGCAATTAATAAGCCTGCATAAAAATAAATTTGCAGATTGCCAAAACCTTGATACAGTTGTCATTTTTGAGAACTGGGGAAAAGTGTAAGGTGTATGTACAATCAGACACCATCACTCCTTTGTGGAAAGAAAACCTCACATTTTGTTTTCATCCAGTTACAAAACATCAAAACTGAAACAGCATTTTTAATATTAAATAAACCCTATTATGAAGGGCTAGCCCAGTAATTGGACAGAATGAGACCATTGGGCACAATTTATGGGTGACTCAACAATTTTTTCCTTATATAGTTTATTATTATAGAAACTATTTATTATTAACTATTTAGCACAAATGTTGAGGAGGGAGGGGTTCCATTTGGACTTTATGTTTTGGGAACCAGAGTAGCTCATAATTGACAATCTCACCAAGTAAAATTGGCCTCTGTGAATTAATCAATTTAAGATTTAGTGGATTAAGCTGTTGATCAAAGCTTTCAGTCTTAAAACTTTTAATACAGAGGAGTTAGTGCCTTTTTCTAGTTTCTGAGCACATTGCAGAGGGCCTTGAAAATGATGAAATTAATCCATGTCATCTGCAAATGCATTGATATTTATTCCTATTGCCCCATTTCCCCCCCATTCTTTCAGCACAGATACCAGCTCTGTTCTTAAACGCTGCACATAAATTGTGTTTTTGTAAATCTAAGTGTGCGCATGTGTGTGTTTTCAGTGGTGTGAGGGAAATGGAAGAAAGAGAGAGAAAATATTTCCTTCCCTTAGGAGTGTCAGATGAAGCCAGTTTGCCTTATTTATAGCTGACCCTCATGAGCAACCACAGGAAAAATGTGCTACAAGCAGGGCAGAGTATAGACAAGGTGGAGAAGATGAATACATGTGAGGGTTTATTGAAACATGATAAGTAAATGTTTAACTAGGACAATTCAGTGAGCTGGGAATACTTTGATTTTTCAACAGTCAACATATGGCCTTTGCCAAAACATATGTTATTATTATATATTTTTTTAAAAATAAATCTGTTATTTGTGATGCTCCAGGCAAATAACAGTTATCCCAATGGCTATGCTCTGTCTCCACTATCAAAGCCAGTATGCCTCTGAATGCGAGTTTCTGAGGATCACAATTGTAGACAGAGCTGTTATGCTCAAGTTCTGCTTTTGAGTTTCCCACAGGCATCTGTGAGAATGTGATGCTAGACTAGATGGGCCATTCGTCTGATTCAGCAGGGCTTTTCTATTGTTCCAAAATGGCAAGACAGGAAACATAGTCTTCTTCCCTGTCTTGCATTTTCAGGTCTCACATGTAACTTCTTCTGTGGCTATCACTCGTAGCCGAGTGAAATGGTCTTCCATGGTGTCCCCCTAGAGGAAGTTTGAGATTGTTACAATAACAACTGGGCCAGGGGAATTTTCCACTTCAAAACAAATTCTGGTCGTGGGACTGACCTTGGGCCTTATCTAGACTGTTATGGCAAATAGAAAAGAGAAAATAGATTTGCTTCAGGAAAAAACAACGAGGTCTGGTAGATTATTTCGTACAGACGTTGGGCTGCAGCGAAGAGCATCAACATCTGGCCCTTCTGGCTCATCAACAGGGGCTGCATTAGTACAACCTAAACCCAAAGGAATGGCATCCGAAGATGTTTTAGCCCAGGCACTAGGCAAAATTAATGAATCTCTGGAAAAACTAAGTAAACAAGTAGCTGAAGCATCAGTTAAAATTGATCAAAATACAAGACTTCCGGGTTGGCGCGTCTGTCTAATGGCGGATTCCCTCCGAGCTCCGGAGGGAATCGGCTCAGCAGGGGATCGGGTCTTACCGTGCCGGCGACACGGGGACCCTCACAAACCACGTACACGGGGTACGTGGACATGGTGACTCGGCGGGCATCGTAAGCGCCCCCCCGACCCGTGAGAGAGCCTTTTTAAAGGCTAAGGATCGGGTGCCTGGGAGCGGCGTGGTGCTGTGAGTCTTCTGCTACCCCTGCCGAGCGAAGCCGCATGCCATTCTTCAGTCAGCGCTAACTTCTTCCTGCTAAATTTGGACTCAAAACTAAGAGCAACAACCCGTGAGTAATTTGAAAATTGGATTATAAATTTTTCGGATTGGATTTGGTACGAACGGAGGAGATGAAAAAAAAGGGAAGTCCGCCTCCTCCATATTGTTAACAGTGCAAGCAAGGATTTGACAACTAAAGTTGCGGGAAAACTTGTGAGATTGGATAAAAAATACAGACCTCACGGATTTAAAAGACCTAAGCTAAGGTGCTGGAGGACAAGAGATTATTTTGTTTGAAATTAAGTATCACCCTACTCAAGCCCGGGAGCAATCCGAGCTAAGAGCCTGCTGAGACATAGATACTTTTGACAGCTGTCAAATTAGCTGTCAAAGTTGAAAGAACTGAAAATTGAAACTTTAACCGATTAAATTGCTACAAATTATTACAAATAAGGAAAGATCGACACAAACAAGTCTGACTTTTGGATCGGAGAGGGAAAGATCATTAAAACCAGAATCCCTCTAGAGGGGACTCTTGGACATTGCAAGAATGGAACTAAAACAAGGAATACAGGAAATACGTGCTGGTTTGAAAGAGCTGATCTCTCTTGTGGGAAATTTGATACAGAGGAATGAGAAAGGCCTTGTTTTGTCTATGAGCCCACCAGACCCGAAGCTATCTGAAAATACACTAACTGACTTGGAAAGGGACTCATCGTTTGAAACACAGGCAGCTGGACAAGGGAAAGAACCCAAGATTGAGGAGGAAAAGACACCTGCCAAGCAAAAGGAGCTGAAGGAAGGGAAGGCTGAGACACCACATAAAGGAGAGGAGAGACCAAGATCTGCTAAGAAGAAATCTAAACTGACTAAGGTGAAAACAGGACTACTTGGGACATATAGATTTATGAAACAATGTTGGAATATGGGACACAAGCAAACAGGTTTAACTGAAAGAATCATCGCCAACATTGAGAAAATAAGTCTTCGATCCTGGGAGTTAAGCATGAGAGACTTTCGAAGGAATCGGCTGAAAGGAACTGTGAGAGACTTGCGCGCCTCGGACGTGAGATCACCAGGCTAGAAAGATGGACTAAATGTACTTTGATTAAGGATTGAAGCCGGGGGAGAAGGGTGGGACTTAACAGTCCGAAGGGGGTTGAAGTTTTTTTTTGTTTTGTTTTCTACCTTTTAATTTTTATAGAATAAAGAATATTTTATAAGAATGGGGAATCCGTGGGGGGGAAAGGGTGGCAATTTTAGGAAAGGTATCTTCTTTTCTTTTTTAGAAACATGCTTATATCTTTTTTCTGTTCTTTTACTCTTATACAGAGGATTAAGGGGTATACGTTAATAAAATGCTAGCACAACAAATGAATTAAAGTATAATTTTATAATTAAAATGAATTTAATCAAACTAGGGTTAAGTAATTTTAATAAAATAAGGTACAGGATGTTTAGGGGAAAAACTTGCTAGAATAAATAAACTGGAGTTGGGAAACAATAGGAGGAGACGTGGGGAAGTCCTGAAAAGAAGTTACTGAAAATAAGTGTAAAGAGGTGAACCTCTTTTTCTTTTTCCTTTTTTTTCTTTTTTTTTTGGATGTATGTTTCTATGTTCCTGAGCTTTGATTCTTAATGTAATCTTATTTGGAAAATTAATAAAGATTATATAAAAAAAAAAAAAATTGATCAAAATACCACAAGTATTAACAATTTGGGACAGAAGGTAAATACTAACACAGAAACTATTGAGAAATTGCTACAGGAATCTACTTTGACTCGAAAAACAGCTGAAGAAGCAAAGGAAATAGCAGTTGCTGTAGAAGAGAAGATACCACCGATACATAAGCAACTTGAAGACCACAGGTCAATATTGTCTATGATTGAATTGAAGGAGAAACAAACGAATTTGAGGATCAGGGCCGTACCTGAACTTGAGAAAGACAACCTGACTGACTTTCTTACGCAGGAATTTGTAGACTTTTGGAACCCAGATTTGGAGAAGGAAAACTTTAAGATAGTGAGTGCTTTCAGGTTTGGAAGAGGAGGGAAGAAGAACAGGGTGAGAGACTGTTTGATCACCCTCCGAACAAAAGAGGAGAGAGACAAAATCTTGAGTCTGCACTTCCAGAAGACTTTGGAAATACATCAGTCAAAAGTGGAGATATTTAAAGACATTCCGAAATATCTTTTGGACCTTAGGTCCAATTATAGAGATTTGGTTGCCCTGCTGAGAAGTAACAGAATCATCTTTAGGTGGAAATTCCCCCAAGGCCTATCATTTAGCTTCAAAGGAAGAAAGATAAAAATAAGATCAGTGGACGACAAAGAAAGATTTTTGAGAGACCACGGAGAAGACCTGCAGAAAGAAGCTGGAGAAGAGTTAAGAGTACTGGAAAGAGGAATTTTAGACATACCAAGACTACCTTTTGAATTAAAAGACTGCCTGGAGAAGGTGATACCACCGACTGAAGAGGAACAGGCACTTGGCGCAGTTGGAGGAGAAGTAAAGTAACTACATCATGGCTCTGCAACTATTAAGTTGGAATTGTAATGGTCTCAACTCCCCTCAGAAAAGGAAAACTGTGTTTCATTTACTAAAAAAGGAACAATTGGACTTGATTTGTTTACAGGAAACACATGTAACAAGGTTACACAGGAAAGTATTGATCAATAAAAGACTGGGCCAGGAGTTTATTTCATCGGATAAAGTTAAAAAAAGAGGAGTAGTGATTTATGCAAAGGAGAGACTATTACCGAAATTTATCTTTAAAGATGACCAAGGAAGATTTGTGGCAATTGAAATTCAAATACAAGGAGAGAAATTTTTAATAGTAGTAGTTTATGCACCAAATGAGGGGAAATCTGAATTTTTTAAAAAGTTGCATGAGACCTTGATGGACTATTTGGACTATAACGTGATTTTGATGGGAGATATGAATGGAGTGGTAACTACACATATGGACAAGGCACAAAGACAGATAGTCACTAAGGATGGCAGACTACCAAAAACCTTTTTTGAGATGACAGACAACTTGGACTTAGTTGATATTTGGAGAACAAAGAATCCCTTGGCCAGAGAGGGAACCTTCTTCTCTGAAGCCAAACTGACATGGACAAGAATTGACCAAATATGGGTAACTAGAGGAATGGCACCAAAGACAAGAAAAGTGGAAATTTGCCCAAAAACCTGCTCCGACCACAATGCTGTGAAGTTGGAGATGAAACTAACACCAACTGGCTCCTTCAGATGGAGGATGAATGACACCTTATTTAGAGATGAAGAAGTGATTAAGAAGGCCCAAAAAACCTTGAGAGACTATTTTGAGATAAATTTGAACACCAATGTCGAAAAAAGAGTAATCTGGGACGCAAGCAAAGCTGTTATGAGAGGGTTCTTGATACAACAGAATGCAATAAAGAAGAGAATCCAAAATGAGAAGAAGGATAAAATATTGGAGAAAATAAAGGAAAGTGAAAAGGAATTGAGAGCAAAACCAAAGTCGCAAGAGATTTTGAGAGAAATAAAGTTACATCAAGTACAATACATGAAAATGATGAACCAGGAGATAGAATGGAAAATTAAACAAATGAGACAAAAGACATTTGAGTCGGCTAATAAATGTGGGAAATTGTTGGCTTGGCAAATGAAAAAAAGACAAAAACTAAATACTGTTACAAATTTAGAAGTGGAAGGAAGGAATATACAGAACCCAGTTGAGATTAGAAACTGTTTCCAGGGGTACTTTAAACAACTATATACACAAGGGCCACAGAAAGAAATTGTCGTAGACCAATTTTTGAAAATAAATGGATTACAAAAAATCTCTCAAGAAAATAAATTAATGCTGAACTATAAAATAACTGAACAGGAGGTAGAAGGTGCCATTCAGAATATGCAATTAGGTAAATCTCCAGGACCGGATGGACTGACTTCTAGATATTACAGATCTTTAAAAGAATGGTTAGTACAACCTTTAAAGGAAGTCTGCAATGAAATAATGGATGGGAAAAGGGCACCAGAGTCGTGGAAAGAAGCGTATATTACACTTGTACCGAAAACAGAAACTGAAAAGACGCAGCTTAAGAACTACCGCCCCATATCACTGCTCAATGTGGATTATAAAATTTTCGCAGATATTTTGGCTAAAAGACTAAAAAGAGTGCTAGTGGAAGACATACATAAAGATCAAGCAGGCTTTCTCCCGGGTAGACATTTGTCTGATAATGTGAGAAACATAATCAATATTTTAGAAAAATTACAAGTGAATATAAATACTAAGGCAGTTTTGATATTTGTGGACGCGGAGAAAGCTTTTGACAACATTTCTTGGAGTTTCATGAAGAAGAACCTACAGGTGATGGGGGTAGGCCAAGGCTTTGAAAACGGTATAAGTGCAATTTACTCAGAACAAAAGGCTAAATTAATTGTAAATAACGTGGTGACGGAGGAATTTAAGATAGAAAAAGGGACACGACAAGGTTGCCCAATTTCCCCATTGCTTTTTACATCAGTCCTGGAGGTCCTGCTAAATATGATTAGAAGGGACCAATTGGTTAAAGGTATACAAGTCGGAGCTAAACAGTACAAATTGAGAGCATTCGCAGATGACCTAGTATTGACATTACAGGAGCCAGAATCTAGCACTAAAAGGGTTTTGGAACTGATTCAAGAATTTGGTCAGGTTGCAGGATTTAAACTGAATAAGCTAAAAACAAAGGTCTTAGAGAAAAACTTAACAGTGAGTGAGAGAGAGAGGTTTCAGAATGAGACAGGTTTAACAGTGGTTAAGAAAGTGAAATACCTGGGGATCAACATGACAGCTAAAAATGGGAATTTATATAAAGACAATTATGAAAAATGTTGGGCTGAAGTGAAAAAAGACTTAGAAATTTGGTCAAATTTGAAGCTTTCACTGCTAGGCCGTATTGCTGTGATAAAAATGAATGTATTGCCTAGAATGTTGTTTTTGTTTCAAACATTGCAAATTTTGGACAAAATGGATTGCTTCAAGAAGTGGCAGAGAGATATTTCTAGATTTGTCTGGCAGGGCAAGAAGCCTAGAATAAAATTTAAAATACTAACGGATGCAAAGGAAAGAGGTGGATTTGCCCTGCCAGACCTTAAACTTTATTATGAATCAGCAGCTTTTTGCTGGCTGAAAGAATGGCTGCTTCTTGAAAACACAGACATTTTGGACTTAGAAGGTTTTAATAATGTATTTGGATGGCATGCATATTTGTGGTATGATAAGGTCAAAGCACATAAAGCATTCAAAAATCATATTGTCAGGAAAGCGTTGTTTAATGTCTGGATAAGATATAAGGATCTATTGGAAAATAAAACCCCAAGGTGGCTGTCACCGATGGAAGCGAAAGCTCAGAAAAAGCTCAATATGGAGGCCAAATGGCCGAAATATTGGGAAATTCTGGAACAAGAGGGAGATAGATTGAAACTGCAGAGTTTTGAGAAACTAAAAAACAAAGTGCGAGATTGGCTTCATTATTATCAGATAATGGAGGCATACAATTTGGATAAGAAAATTGGCTTCCAGGTGGAAAAATCAAAATTAGAAACAGAACTGTTAGAACCCAAAACTAAGAATTTGTCAAGAATGTATAACTTGCTGCTGAAATGGAACACTCAGGATGAAACGGTGAAATCGGCTATGATTAAATGGGCACAAGACGTTGGACACAACATTATGTTCGCTGACTGGGAACAGTTATGGACCACAGGTATGAAATTTACGGCATGTAATGCCTTAAGAGAGAATATTATGAAAATGAGATACAGGTGGTACATGACACCAGTCAAGCTTGCAAAAATCTACCATTTGCCCGATAATAAATGTTGGAAATGTAAAGAAACTGAAGGTACATTCTTTCACCTTTGGTGGACATGCCCAAGGATTAAGGCTTTCTGGGAGATGATCTATAATGAAATGAAAAAGGTATTTAAATATACCTTCTTGAAGAAACCAGAGGCCTTTCTCCTGGGCATAGTCGGCCAATTGGTGCCAAAGAAGGACAGAACTTTCTTTATGTATGCCACAACAGCAGCAAGAATACTTATTGCAAAGTATTGGAAGACACAAGATTTACCCACTCTGGAAGAATGGCAGATGAAGGTGATGGACTATATGGAACTGGCAGAAATGACTGGCAGAATCCGAGACCAGGGAGAAGAGTCGGTGGAAGAAGATTAGAAGAAAATTAAAGACTATTTACAGAAATACTGCAAAATTAATGAATGTTAGAATGATGTCAGAATGAAGTTAAGTGGTTTTAGCAGCAATGTTATAAAGGTGTATGTAAAAATGGATTGTTAACAGGTGAGAATCTAAAGTTATAATATATTAAGTTAAAGGATTAAGACAAAAACAAAGAGGGAAAGGAATTGCTGAATTAACCAATTGAACTGGAATACAAAAAAGAGAGGTGAGAGGATGTCAGGGAAGCAAGGAAATGAAATGTAAGGTATGGAAAGATTGATTTGTTTTTAAGTGTTTTTTATCTTTTTTCTGTATTTTGTTTTTTGTATTTTTTCTCTTTTTTCTCTTTTTCTCTTTTCTTTTTTATCTATGTAATCTTTCTTTTCTTTTGAAACCTTAATAAATATCATTTTTATAAAAAAAAAGGAAAAAAGAAATTGTCTTCCATGAACACGGTCTTAACAGTGAGTCCATACGTGACTGTGGAGGCCTATTCTGGATCCACAAGTCCTTCCACAGTGGGGACAAAGGTGAGAGTTGATTATGGCAATGGTTTGCCAAATGTGCCTTCCTCTTAGCACATTTCTCCCTTTTTTTCCTGAGTTTGAGCATCTTCAAAGCCCATGACACCTTTGGTAAAGACTGTTCTCCAATTGGACTGTTCTCCTATTGTAAAAAAATGTTCAAAACCACTTTCCCCTCGAAAGTCAGAGTCCTTTTGGTTAGGGATAACCCAGATGGAAATTTCTAGGTGTCAGCAAAGGTTATTTATGTATGCAACAACTGCGGCCCGTGTTTTGTTAACCCCAAAATGGAAAACGAGCGAGGTCCTGACTAAAGAGGATTGGCAACTTAAGTTGACAGAATATGCCCAACTTGCAGATTTAACATGTAGAATAAGAGAGCAAGTGGAACCTACATTTAAAAAGGGCTGGAAAACATTGATTGAATATATGGAAAATAACTATATACAGCTGAAAACACTGGCAGCATTAAGATAAATTCAACAGAGTAAATAATTTTTGATGGATGTAAAAGTGGGAAACAGATTTGAATGGTTAAAATAAAATATGCAGGGATGTAGATAACGTAAAACGAACCACGGAAAGAGAAGAAGGGAAGTCATTGAGTATTTTAATGTTTGCAAAATGTTTATTTGGAATTGTAAAACTGAAAATTTAATAAAAATTATTTTTTAAAAAATGTCTCTAGAAAAATACAAGGTTAAAGCTATATTGTGGGGATGATGAAACAGGAAGAGCTAATGATTCCTTGTGTGAGCAGCTCAATAGACCCAAGATAATATAACCAAGGCAACTCTCTGTAAACAAACAAGAAACATCCATAAAAATGGCAAAAGTAGTTTCTTTCCCAAACAGGTTTTATCTTAAATGATTGCAAACATAGTAAATAAAGAGTTTTTCTGCAATATATCAGTGGTTCAGCACTCAGATATTGTTCCAGTAATCAGACGTTTCGTCGCTAAAGAGCTTAGTCATCAAGCTTTGTAGTAAATAATATACAAGAGAGAAGGCAGTATGTAAATGACTTAAAGAAGGGGTATATCTGTCCCCATTTGCATGTTTCGATCAGGAGGAGCATAGAAAGAAAACATTATATATAAAACAATTTAAACCAATTCCATAGTTTAAGAAGAAACAGGTCTTTGGAGGAAAGCAATGCTTTTAAATAGTTTTCATCCTTGTTTTTAATAGAATCACTCACTGAATTGCTTTTAAATATCCATACAGTGTGCTTTTTCTTGTATCTGTTTCAATTTCTGCTGTCAGACGCCTTGGGTCCTGCATTGGGAGAAAGGCGAGATGTAAATAAAATATTTTTTTAAAAAAGAAGAAGAGGATAATGCCCTTCAGTTTGTTAAACCTCCTTCAGTTTGTTAAACTTCCAGCATCAGCTCAGCAGCTACCCATCAAAGCTGAACAACCAGGTGACACAGCCACTTGACCAGGCTGCAGCTTAATGAGTTCATGGTAGATGAGACATTTGAAGTCAAGGACTTCCTGGCTCGAGACTCACATTCAGCCACTACAATTCATCTTTGATGAATGCTTCAAGGGGGGTGGGGGAATGTACCTGGGTGAAAGGAAGTAGAGGATTGCATTTTGCTAGCATAGCAGTTCGTCATACAGACTGTCCCAGGCGTGCAAAAAAGCACAGCTGATGTCAGAATTACAGACTGTCTCTTGATGATATATCAGCCAGGAATTTACATACATCTTTCAGGTGTGAAGAGCAGGTTTCCTGCATTTTCCTGCGGAAATAGGCTGGGCTTCTAAGCGTGCTGCTATCCCAGAAGCCTGCCTATCTGTCGGACTGTCTTTCTCCGATAATTGTCCGTATTTCACTTCATGCCTTGCCTTGAAAGCCGAGCCTCCATTTAAACATGTCAACACAGAACTGCCTTCCTTTTCTTTGAGACACGGTAGCTGTTTAACGTCTTGCTCGTCTCCCTTTTTCGGGTGCGCAGGAGGAGATGTGAGCATTGCGATGCTGCCGTTTCCAGGCTGCATTGCTAAGCACTGCTAAGACGTTTCGTCTCGGAAAATGTTTTGGTTTTTTGCTCCTTGCGTGTCAAAAAGCGTACATGTAATTAGCCAGCGAAACATCAGGGCATGGGAAATTAGTAAAATGCCTGGATTTCATCCAGATCTTATTAATCAGGTTGTTGGGGGGATTCTGTCTCCCTGCAGCTCTGCTTCTCCTTCCATTCTGCACCATTTGAGCTGTACCAGCCAAGCGGCCTTGAAAAATGTGTCAGCTGCAGACATCTGTTTGTTCCGTTTTATTTATTACTGACATATCCTGGCTGATTGCCTTGCTAACTAGGCTCTTTAAATATTGAGAACAAATAGGCTGGCACTCAGACACAATGCTGCCTAATTAAACCCTGCCCCTCGATCTTATCTTATTAGGAATCCGTTCCATTTCAGGGTTTGTTCATTGTTGTTTTTTCCAGATTCTGCAGAGTGCTTTGGGGTTCCAGACCCTCCAAATGTCTCTATTTTCCGGGGACAGTTCCAGATTTACAGAAGCCATCACTGTTTCTTATTTCATCCCGGAAAGTCCCGCTTTTCCTTAGGATGTCCCTATTTTCATCAGATAAATGTTGGAGCATATGGAGTTATGCGATCCTTGAGCCAAGGAAGCAAGGAACTACACAACCTTTAGAAGATAGCCCTGTATAGGGAAGGGTTTTTTTAATGTTTAATGTTATATTATGTTTTTATATATGTTGGAAGCTGCCCAGAGTGGCTGGGGCAATCCAGTCAGATGGGAGGGATATTATTATTATTATTATTATTATTATTATTATTATTATTAACCTATTGGAGGGCATGGGGTTCCTCAAGTATGCATCAATCTACACAACAATCCTATAAGATTGACATGGATTGATCTGCCCAAGGCTGTCCAGTGAGCATCAGGTCTGATCAGGGAGCTGAGACATATGCAGAAACATTGGAATGGTATTTGACTTTTAAAAAATGCAAATCTAAATGAAGACATGATACCATTGTTCTAACATAACTGTCGCCACAGTCAGTGGAAAACTGGTGTCCAATATAGAAAGATCTAAGTTTTAGAGCGAGACTCAGCAAACGCAGTCTGATGGGCCCTCCTGCCAGGCTTAGCTGGTGATGGCAATGTTGGCAGACAGCGGTATTCCTATGCAGCCACAATTATAATTTTGTAGAATGTCACCAATTTTAATTTCATATAATATCACACCAAAGCACTATGGGAAATCTAAAGGGCAACCCCCAGATCCCACACTTAAAGGCTATATAAATTTCACCCAATGTCCCAAAGTGATGCTCCATCAGGATACGATGAGAAATTAACATGCCAGCTCCCAGAACCAGCAGCCTTCTTGGTTATAAGGAGGTCTTTGGGCAGACATCAGTGGTGGGACATTCTGGGATTTCAGGAGTTGCCTGAGAAGGCTGTTTGCTGACCCCTGGCCATGATGTAAAGGTAAATTTCCAGTTATATCAAGAAACACGTAAGTCAGATCAACAGGGCTCAAATGACATGATACAGACAGGATTGTGCATCCAGCCGCATATCTCTCAAACACGTGGGGGCTGCTCAAAACCATAATATTCAATGCTCAGCTGTAATATAATTAGAGCTGTGCAATAACTCCAGCCAAATCCTAGCTCCCAAGCCAGATCAGGCTGATTTCGTTCTACCTGTGATTCTCATTCAGCAGGTTGAGACGGCCTCAGATCAGGTCCATTCAAAGCGATCTGGGTCTGTTGGGGGTAGGGGGAGACGGCAAGGAGACCCTCTCCCAACCACAAGTTTAATTAGAGTTAAAACCTTAATGAAACACTGTGCCCTCTGCAGGGTGGTGAACAAGCAATGTCTAGGAAGTTCTTAATGGAGGGGAAGCCTTTCTCCAGAAAATAAAAGCTGCCATTCCAGCTGTGATTCCTCTTGGCGTGTAAAAAGAACCCATGTAATTCCACTACATTCTGCCTCTACAACTTATTACTTTTACATTTCTGGAAGTCACTGTATATCAGCTGGTGGGAGAAGTGAGTTCAGACTTGCTTTCTGTAGGGATGCTCACGAGAATCTCAGTTTGGCAACTAAGCCAGCTGTGCCTCTGCCTGTCTCTCATCTGATGTCATATACAATATTAGGCATGCGTGGTTTGGGGATAATGGCCTCACGAGCAAACTGAGAGCCGGGCCAGGCCAAATGTGGTCTGTGGGCTGAGGGCTCCCCACAGTAACTGGCTGCAACTCTCCAAGATTTCAGGCAAGGGACATTACCAGCCATATCTGTAGATGTGGGAGATTGAACCGGCAACCTTCTGCATGCAAAGCAAGTGTTCTGCCACTGAGCTATGGCCCTTTCTCAAATCCAACTTAAGAACAAAACCCACGTGTGCCGTTGCATGCATGCACAGGACAATATGAGCCTCTTTGTGTCTTTTTTCTTTTCTACTGTTGGCATTTGTTTATTTGTCTCCCTCTGCGGCTTAATGCACTGCTGCTATTGTCTTTTGCTTAGAGCAGCTTTCGGATTTCACCATTTTCCATGGATCACTCAGACAGAGCTTGCTACAAGAATGATGGGGAGAGAAAAAAAATGATTATGAAATGAAGAATTTTGCCATGATGCAACTTTAACACACACACACACAAAAAACACCCAATGGAAAAGGAGGGGGACCTTCCCGAGCTCTTCGCCTCCACTTCAATCCCTCGTTCCTTTCCTGTGGCTTCTAAATTTTACATTTGCATCGCTGCCAACTTGGAACAGCAAATAAAAACACAGCTCTTCAATAATGTATGCGCAGCCTGCTCTGAAAGCTGTGAGCATATTTTGGCAAAGTCCTTCTACATCAAACGAGGGCCTCTTCTCTGAGATTACGTTTTCTTCCACTGCCTCAGGGAAGAGGCTGTCCAAGCTCCCAGGAAGCTCAGTTGCATTGGGGGGGGGGGGTTGTGTGTCTCCCCCCCCCAAAAAAAACCACCACCACTTTGTTTAGATTAAGCTTTGTAATGTATGGAACGGCCTTCATACTAAATGCAATGGTACAGATTTATTTGGTCTGGTAGAAGAGGGCACTAATAGAAGCAAGGTCGATTTGTTTGTTTCTTAGGGGTCTTGTATGCATATCCCCTCCTGCTGCGATTCTATGGTGGTGACGCTGCAAAGACCCCGGAGCTGAGCTGCCGCTCAACCCGGATCCACATAAGGCAATTTTCATACCTGATTTCTTATAGCATTGCGATAAATCAAATATGGTGGTCACCAAGCATTGCTTGGCTCCAAGGCAACTGTAGTAGCACCAGGTGAACCACCTACTGAGCCTCTTGGGCTTGCCAATCAGAGCGTCAGCAGTTTGAATCCCTGCAATAGGGTGAGCTCCCATTGCTCTGTCCCAACTCCTGCCAACCTAGCAGTTTGAAAGCACATCAGTGCAAGTAGATAAATAGGTACCACTGTGGCGGGAAGGTAAACGGTGTTTACATGCACTCTGGTTTCTGTTGCGGTGTTCTATTGAACCAGAAGCAGTTTAGTCCTGCTGGCCACATGCCATGGAAAGCTGTCTGTGGACAAACGCCGGCTCCCTTGACCTGAAAGCGAGATGAGCACTGCAACCTCATAGTCACCTTTGACTGGACTTAATCGTCCAGGGGTCCTTTACCCTTTTACCTTTTTTTCAAGGCGAATGAGAGGCTGGTCTGGTTGCTGCATCAAGGACATAGCCCAGTCAAGATGTCAGCTCTATTAGTCCTGCTGGGACACAGGGGCCCCAAGCAAATGTCCCAAAAAGCTAGGTGCTGATGCTGAACCTACCTGCCTGCCCTTTTACCCAAGGACAGAGCAAACAATTTGCAAGTGGAAGACACCAGTTTTGGTCTTCAGTTTCTGCAAGATCAGACGTCTAAGGACCGGCACAGCGTTTTCTGTTAAAAGAATCTCAGTACCCATCTAAGTAGCTCATCATCAGGGACACATAAATTATGCCCCAGTCTATAGCATGCCATAGGTTCCCACGCCTGGAAGTGGTGCTGTAAAGCTATTCAGTTAGTGCTCGGAAGTTGCTGATGCAACACCTTGATAGGCTGAACTCCTAGTTCTATATGACGCGGTAGCTGGACATCTCCTCTGCTGCTTGGAAACCTTTTTGGACAGCTCCCTAGCCCAGCCTGTCAGATGAAAATTTGAACCACACAGCAATGGTGGCAGAAATGGGACACTCTTATGGCTGGGGGGGGGAAGAGTGGGAAAGAGATGGGGGTACTGAAGTGAAGGCACGAGACAGGTGTTGATCAGCAAGTTAGCAATGCAGGTGCACGCTAATTGTCAAGCCCGCAGTAGCTCTTTTTATTGATGCACACATGCAAAATCAAGCAGATACATTTTGGGCTGTGACCTTTACAAATCTTCGAATCCCGAGATCGAGGGGTGGCACAAAGTTATTTTGGCACTTGTTTCCACACGTCACTTTTCCCTTGCATAATGTTTTTCTAGAAAGAGACAAAGGTCTCAAAGGACAGAGGTTACAGACAGGGCACGGCAGGCTGCTGAGACCGCAAAAGAGGTTAGATACAGGCTATGATGTCCTCAGACATTTCCGTGAGGGGGAGAATGTTGCGCACCCCAGGGTCACGCATGCAGGTAGACTGATGCTGCCTGCGGGTGGGGGAATGTGCTCCTTCTGGACCCCACCCCCCACTCTCCGCGATACCCCTACAGGGTACTGTTCAATCATTCTATTGCATAGTGTTTGTGTGGGGGTTTGTGTCAGCATCCCATGGGTAGGTCCTTTCCTTGTATATCTATTTATCTTCACTGGCATTGCGAGGGGTTGCGGGGTCCAGAGATTGGTTGGTTGTGTTCAGATGGTTGCAGTGTGGCTTGTTTGCATGTGTCCACAAGTTAGTGACTCATACTGAACATTGACAAACTGGGGAAAAGATTGAATCACAAGTGGAGACAATCTGTATACTTTCCCTTGTTTATTTTGTAGCACAAGAAGATCTTCAGTAGAAACTAATTGAAGAAAAAAGAACAAACCAAACTTTTCAATATACATTATAATGTGGGAAACCTAGCTAGAAGTAGTTTTGTTTCTTAAGACTGAAGGTTGATTTGTGCGTATATGGACCGATTTTGAGTGTTATCTTTAAGGGACGGGGACTGAAAGTTGAATAAAACATTTTCCCAGATAGAAGAGAGAGGCAGGCAGGCAGGCAGATGATAGAGATTGATATTGATATTGATAGAGATAGAGAGAAATCATGGATGGAAGGAAGGGAGGGAGGAAGGAAGGGAGGGAGGAGGGAAGGGAAGGAAATGGGACACTCTCCCACCAATCCTTCATGGGGGGAAAGTGGACAGGCAGAAAGAGTCAGGCGGACTTGCAGAAGGAACAGGATTATAGGCCACTCCTATGCCAAGATTCCTGTTAACCCTAGTCTGACAAATTAATATGGCTGGATGCGGGATTAATTATTGAAAGCCGGGGAAGAGAAAACCACTTTATTGTGGGGAAAGAACACAGTCCCACATCACACTCACAAGATGCACCTGCAAAATCCATCTGTCTCTGCGGATATTGTAAAAAATTATTTAGACATCACTGGAAGCAAGCTAGAAGCAATGAGATAAAAGCTGTACTTTATGAATGCTCTCGGTAGCTCTCCCTTCGGCAACATAAATACCTCTGGCATCTGCGGGGAGATATGTGTCACCATAAAATGGCAGAGGCTATTCATTTGTTCATATCTATTATTATTCTGTCCTTCCATGCCAACTCCCATGTTTCCACTGACTCTGGCTGAATTGCATAGCTCTCCCTTCCAAACCACAGCACTGAGTGATAGAGGGATGTGTATTTTAAGAAGTCAACATAACATGGACTGAGTCCCCTTCAGCATTTAGTTCCAGCCCCATTTCACACACAAAGGATGGATAAACCTATCAATTTCAGTTTTTCCTTTTCCATTCACCCCATTTCCACATCAGCTTCAGATTTATTTATTTTTAAAGGAATCTGCATGAAACCTGTGACACCTCTTCATGTGCATTTTCCCCAATAGAGGCATTCTTGCAAGCACTTTTCCTTAACAGAATGCCTTTTTTCTGCATTATTTTCTCTGATGTGTGCAATCCTGTGCACACTTCACATTTTGGAGAACCACAGTGCAGAATTTTGAGAAGTTTGAGTTTTTAGGAATAGCTCTGTTTCAGTACAAGCCTTGGTGATGGAAGTTTGAATTAAAGAGGTTTTAGGGAAAAGGTAAAGGTAAAGGATCCCTGGACGGTTAAAACCAGTCAAAGGTGACTATGGGGTTGCGGCGCTCATCTTGCTTTCAGACCAAGGGAGCCAGCGTTTGTCCACAGACACCTTTCCAGGTCATGTGGCCAGCATGACTAAACCACTTCTGGAGCAATGGGACACCATGACATAAGCCAGAGCACACAGAAACACCATATACCTTCCAGCCACAACAGTACCTATTTATCTACCTACACTGGTATGATTTCAAACTGCTAGGTTGGCAGGAGCTGAGACAGAGCAACGGGAGTTCACTCTGTCACAGGGATTTGAACCACCAACCTTCTGATTGGCAAGCCCAAGAGGCTCAGTGGTTTAGACCACAGTGCCACCCACGTCCCTACAGAGGTTTTACATTAAAATGTGAAGCCCATACCTCAATCTCTAACACATATAGAGTGATATGGGAGCCATATCCTCATGATGCCATCCCACACCAACAGTGCTGGATTTATGTATAGGCTAAGTAGGCTGAAGCCTAGGGTCTCTAAATCTAGGGGGCCAAACTAGACTGCCCGCTCCCCAGTGCCCCAGTCTCCCCTCTCCCAAAATTGCAAACCCAAGACTTCATGCAAGGGCAGGGCAACTCGGGCCCAGCAACTATGAGACTCAGGGCTAGCCAGTGGGGCCCAATTTGAAGCAGTGGGGCGCAACTTGAAGTTTGGGGTTTTTTTGTTTGTTTTTTGGTAGGGCCCCAGTTCACAGCCAAAGTCTGCAAAATCTTAGAGATATAAATGAAATCCAAAAAAAACCCAAGATCATGGCCACTGGGCCCATCACCTCCTGGCAAATAGAAGGGGAAGAAATGAAGGCAGTGGGAGATTTTACTTTCTTGGGTTCCATGATCACTGCAGATGGTGACAGCAGTCACGAAATTAAAAGACGCCTGCTCCTTGGGAGAAAGGCGATGGCAAACCTAGACAACATCTTAAAAAGCAGAGACATCACCTTGCCAACAAAGGTCCGTATAGTAAAAGCCATGGTTTTCCCAGTAGTGATGTATGGAAGTGAGAGCTGGACCATAAAGAAGGCTGATCGCCGAAGAATTGATGCTTTTGAATTATGGTGCTGGAGGACTCTTGAGAGTCCCATGGACTGCAAGAAGATCAAACCTATCCATTCTTAAGGAAATCAGCCCTGAGTGCTCACTGGAAGGACAGATCCTGAAGCTGAGGCTCCAATACTTTGGCCACCTCATGAGAAGAGAAGACTCCCTGGAAAAGACCCTGATGTTGGGAAAGATGGAGGGCACAAAGAGAAGGGGATGACAGACGAGGTGGTTGGACAGTGTTCTCGAAGCTACCAGCATGAGTTTGACCAAACTGCGGGAGGCAGTGAAAGAAGGGCCTGGCGTGCTCTGGTCCATGAGGTCATGAAGAGTTGGATGCAACTAAACGACTAAACAACAACAACAAAACAGATTGCCCTGGTGCGGGGACCCCCTTAGGAGCAGCCCACAGGGCCCAATTTGGTCCAATTGCTCCAATTGCCTTAAGGTCAGCCCTGATGAGACTGTGCAGAGGTTGGACTGACAAGCCCTGCACTTTCTAGGGCCCTGGTGTCACCATTCAGAGTACAGACTCAAGGACTTGTTTCCACACTGTGACTGCAGGCCAAATCACCGGTCAGGAGAGTTATGAGATTCAGGTGAGGGTCAGATGCCTTGTCAATCCCAGTAGGTATATAAGAGGACGACCACCCTGGTCAGGCCTTCACGTTACAAGAAAGGAGATTCTGACTAAACATCGGGAAATCTGCTCTAAAGCCTTTTTGAATTTTCATGAGGACTTTTTAAAAAAAATGCAAACTGGTATGGAAATGTGCAGAACTGATCTTCAGATTTTAAAAATCAGAAACTGGGAGAATCCTACATTGATAGATTAGCCCATCCCTACATTAGGATCTCCACCTGTGTTTCAAACCAGTGAACTCTCATTCACTCCGTGTTCACCTGTGAGAAGGAAATGTATGGTTTTCTTTAAATGTCTATTAACTGTGTTGTCAAACAGGCTACCTATCAAACCTTCCTTTTGATCTGGAGAGGCAGAAGAAGGTAACCATGAGAACAGTTCTGGACAGGCCTCCTCCTTTCCTGTTCCAATCTCTGTTCCATTCCCCTGGGGCTTGAGGCAAGAGAAATGTTTCCCAAGGAGAGTGTTATTTCCATTAAACTGCTAAAATAAGGCCTCCCCATCAAACAATGATAAATGGTTCCCTTTAGGGGGAAAACATGCATCGTTTAACAGATGATGTTTTTACAGGTTAAATGAAGTCTCCTAACCAAGCTATTCTCTTAGTGTATGTACGGAGCATAAAGAAACACAATTTATACCCAAAGTTCCTTTGGATTTGTTCAAAAGTGCTGGCACTCGTAATAGCAAAGCTACTCCAGGCCTGTTCATATTTTGCACAGGAAAGAATTCCAGTATGAATGCCAACATTATTCCTATTGAAATGAATCTAGTACTATAGAGAATTCTTAGAATAGCATGCTACATCTAGCATGGAGAGATCTCAAGGAACAGTCTTAATTTGAAGATTCTGAATTTCACATCCATATTTTAAGATTTCACCAAATCTCTGGACCTCCCACTTTCCCCTCCATGGGTCCTATTGTATACCCTCTCAACTGCATATTATTCCATAATCCATATTTTGTATTTTTCCATATTGTCCATGATATTTGCTACATTACAAGTGTTGTTAAAATCCTGCTAATGTTTGTATTTGCTTACAGTGGTCTCCTAGATAAATTATATATATCCCCCCCCCCCCATTCTTTATTGAAGTCTTGGTCTTCTTGGTTCCTGAGCCTTCCAGTCAGTTTTGCCATTTCACCGTATTCCAACAGCTTGATTTGCCATTTCTCTCTGGTAGGGACTTTGTCTTCTTTCCAACTCTGGGGCTAGTAGCATCTGCACGGCTGTTGTCGCAAATATGAAGTCTTTTCTGTTCCTTTGGAATGTTAGTACCTACAATTCCTAATAAAAAAGCTTCTGGTTTGTTTTTGTTTTTTTACAAAAGTTATTTTAAACATTTTTTTCAATTCATTATATATCATTTCCCAAAATGCTTTTATAACCTTACATGTCCACCACATATGGTAATTTGGATTCTTATTTTTTAAAAGCCCTGCATACTAGTGATAAATAAGAGGAGATGCCTCAACTTTGTATATTGACTTATGAGCTTCCATGGACTGGACATCGGTAGAACCAGAGTGATGGAATAGATAGATGAAAATTTGGTTGACACAGCAAGCCAGTTCATAAGTTTTTTTGTTCTAATATAGAAAAACTCATGATTGCATATGTTATCTCCTCTAAGCTACTGTGGTTTTGCAGTGCATAGGATATATCGCCAAAAATCAAAATGTCATTTTTTAGCAGTTCTTGAATATAAATTGCTACTATTTTAATCAATAACTCTTCTCTCATCAGGCTATTGCACAAATTTCGACTGCTGCACTTGCCTCCCATCCCATCCTTGCCACTACATCGAATTGAAAGGAGAGTGGTGACTGCATTATGCTGCATATGTGCTGCTTGAAGTTATAACATTCAGAATTGCAGGATTCCTGCACTGAGCACAGGACTGGATCAGAGGACCTCTTAAGGAAGGTCCCTCCAAACTCTGAACACCTGCGATTCTATGAGAAAGAGCAGGGCAAGTTTTAGAGACATCCAAGAATAAAACATGTTTGAGACTCAGCCAAAAGCAAAGTCTCTTTATCTACTGCTAAGCTTGTTCACATACTTGGGGAAGGGTTTAAGGGTCACTGTGAGATTTGCATGTAGTTGAAGCAGGGGGCCAATAAAAAAGAACATTTGGGAAAGGCTAGAGCATCTGCTTGGGACGTAGAAGTTCCCAGGTTCAATGTCTAGGTAAGGCTGGGAATGTCCCCTGCCTGAAACCATGGAGAGCAGTTGACCAATAGTCAGGGCAGACAATACTGAGCCATATTGGCTTAGCGGAAGGCAGCTTCTGTAGCCTTATTGGAGTTCACCGATTGGGTCTGCGTTGCTCCGGGACAGGAGGAAGGAAGTCAAATGACACCGAGGTTGGTTCAAAGAAAGAGTTTATTCTGCTCTCCAGATAGCAGAAGGCACTTGCGTGATCAAGTCCACAGCAAGTCCAAAGAAATGACAAGTTTCATGCAGTATATATATCCTCCAGACACCCTCTCCCCCTTCCCCAGCCACGTCAGCTTGTACACGCAGGTTGACATCACAGATGTTCCTGCTCCGGCACTCTTAACCATAAAAGGGATTTCCTTCCTCCACTCCTGACCATAAAAGGATCTTCCTCTTCTTACTCTTATCTTGGAGGAAGAGGTCATCATCATCATCTGGTGTTTTTCCCAGACTTGGGTCTGTGAGTCTTTGTGGTAAGAACATAAGATAAGGCACAAACATGTTTTCTCTATTCTACTGGTGCAGTCAGGGTCATCCTTGACGTCACAAACTGATAAAGGAGAGAGCTGTGTTCTTGCTCAACGGCTCAAGTTTATGCATTTTAGCTAAGGAAAAATAGGGATTTTGGTGTAGTTTAAAACTGCCTGCACAGTCAGTTTTGGGTTTTGGGAAACCCATTCCTTCACTTCCCATGTTCCTGTGTCACAGACTGAACTCTTAAGAGTTACGGAAAATCTTGTTTTGTGTGATCTCCTACGAAAAGGATACAGATTCCCTGCACCTCAACAGATAGGAAAAAGTTATCTACCCTGGGTAGTTTTGTCACCTTAGCAATGTTTTATTTTTTTCACACTTGCCTTTCCTTGCACGGACATTTATCTTTGATTCAAACCCCTGCAGATCTTTGTGTATAAGAAACTTTAAAAATTGAAAACCCACCTGAGTCTTCTCATGCAACCGATACTTACGCAAGGCAGGTTTCATCCATTATTTATTCTCCGGCTTCTGCCAACCGTGTCATAGATGGCCTTTTTGTTATATTATCTGTCTCTTCTTTCCCCTTCTGTTTCCCCAACATAACAATGGGTTGAAATTTAGCAGGAATATTTTAGCAGGCGGCCTTCAGCGTTAGACCCTTAGCAAGTCAAAGGCAGTGGAGATGAATAAATCATTGGTCAAAGCCTAAGCCTAAATCAAGTACAGTGGTACCTTGGTTCTCAAACGCCTTGGTTCCCAAAAACTGAAAGCCCAGAAGTAAGTGTTCCAGTTTTCAAACGTTTTTTGGAAGCTGAACATCGAATGCAGTTGTTGGCTATTGTTTCTGGGGCACCTGCACCAATCAGAAGCTGTGCCTTGGTTTTCAAACATTTTGGAAGTCAAATAGACTTCCGGAATGGATTAAGTTTGGCGCTTTTGTTCTTGCTATTTATTTTGTGTTTTTGTTTTTGAGGCTTTTTCAGTTAATTTGTTTTTGTGACTTTGTGGAACCCAATTCAGCTAATGATTGATTGATTGATTGATTGATTGTGTGACTGCAGAAATGGATAAAAGCCCCCCATCCAAACAATGACTATTATTAGTGCAGGTAAGAATTTATTTTTTAATCATCTACAACGCTCTCTTATTTATTTTATAGTACAGTACATTGATTATTGCTTTCATTCTATGGATCAGTGGTCTTGTTAGATAGTAAAATCCATGTTAAATTACTGTTTTAGGGGTTGTTTATAAAAGTCTGGAACGGACTGATCCATTTTGCATTCCTTTCTATGGGAAAGCGCACCTTGGTTTTGGAACGCTTTGGTTTTGGAACGGACTTCTGGAACAGATTAAGTTTGAGAACCAAGGTACTACTGTAATGCACTGAAAAGAGATGTGGGGGGGAATGTTTGTTAGCAAGGCCATCAGTTCCCCCAAAATAAGGTAAATAAGGGATCCCTGACCATTAGGTCCAGTCGTGACTGATTCTGGGGTTTCTGCGCTCATCTCGCTTTATTGGCCGAGGGAGCTGGCGTACAGCTTCCGGGTCATGTGGCCAGCATGACTAAACCGCTTCTGGCGAACCAGAGCAGCGCACGGAAACACCATTTACCTTCCCACCGGAGTGGTACCTATTTATCTACTTGCACCTGATGTGCTTTTGAACTCCTAGGTTGGCAGGAGCAGGGACCGAGCAACAGGAGCTCACCCCGTCACAGGGATTCGAACCGCCGACCTTCTGATCGGCAAGTCCTAGGCTCTGTGGTTTAACCCACAGCGCCACCCGCATCCCTTCCCCCAAAATGGAAGTCAGCAATTAGCATTTTGTGTATTTGCTTCCCCCTTTCATGAAATGCATGGGCCTCAAATGACCTGTGTTTTTCACATTCTAACTCCTGCCACATGTCACTCAATGAGGAAAACACGTGGAATGTCTGACGGCGATGAGCCACCCTAGATGAATCTCCCTTCTCCTCTCAGCCATTTCTGTTACGCTATGGAAATATAACTAGAAGCTGGCAGTCCATTAACGGTTTTTAACTGCAGGTTTCATTATCCATGGATAAGGGGATTTGTCTTTTCTCTCAGCAGAACAGAATGAAAGCAAATAATAGCAAGGACATTTATTGGGTTAGCTAATGGAGGAAAAAAACCTGGGCTTTATTCTGCAGGCACATCATGTATGCCACCAATTTCCCATGCTTCTACAAATAAAAAGATCAGGATGTCTCTGAAAACACGCCGTCTCAACTTGACGCTCTATCATTCAGTGATTGTCATGATGGCTAAATTAATACGCTTATTAAGATACCTTCATTTCCTCCCTCTCTGCCGCAGCTGCTACCGCATCCCTCTTAAAGCCTCGCTTTCCCCAAGAAGCTGGAATTGTTCAAATGACCTTTGCATGTCTAAAGCAAGCAAATACTCACTGAGGTATCCCTCAAGACACCTCACCAAACACTTTTAATGAGCTCCTGTCTCCTCTTCCTCTTTTAAACTTCAGCCAATCTGCAAAAAAAGGCATAAAAGACCCCTGTATCTCGTTGCTCTAGGCAAACCATTTGCTTCCCCACATAATGAACAGCTGCTAACATCTTATTGCTCTAGGCAAGTCGTTCCAACCTTCATCCTTGAGAGAACAGCAACAGCTTCCTTAAGTGGATAATTCCTTTCCCGGGTTTCCCACTCGCTTAGCCTTCTGATCTCTGCGACCTTTTTCACAGATGCTTTCCTCTGCCTGAGACTCGTCTACTGTAGGGATGGGGAAACCTGTTCTTAGGCTCAGGCTCCATCATCCTGGGCTATGGACCATGCTGTCTGGGGCTGCCTGGAGTCAAGAGTCCAACATCTGCAGGGCCACATATTCCCTACTCAAGATCTACTGCAAAGTTTCTCAGAATACTGATGGTTGTACAGGTTGCGAACAACTAATAGTGCGCCAAGTTGGCCATCGATAAGGTCCCACAGACTGCCCAGGTAGGTTGCCACCAATCCCTACTGCATCGCTCTGTGCAAAGGTGCACACATGAGCTGTGATCTTCCTGTGATCTACCACGCTGAATCTTTGATATGCTCGGTAGGTGCTGGTTTCATCATCATCATCACCATCTGGCCAGGCCTCCCCAGCCACTCTGGGTGGCTCCCAACAGAATATTAAAAACACGATAAAACATCAAATATTAAAAACTTCCCTAAACAGGGCCGCCTTCAAATGTCTTCTAAAAGTCAGGTGACTGTTTATTTCCTTGACATCTGATGGGAGGGCGTTCCACAGGTCAGGGGCCACTACCGAGAAGGCCCTCTGCCTGGTTCCCTGTAACCTCACTTCTCCCAGTAAGGGAACTTCCAGAAGGCCCTTGGCGCTGGATCTCAGTGTCCGGGCTGAACAATGGGCTCCTTCAGGTATACTGGGCCGAGGCTGTTTAGGGCTTTAAAGGTCAACACCAACACTTTGAATTGTGCTCAAATACGTACTGGGAGCCAATGTAGGTCTTTCAGGACCAGTGTTATATGGCCACTCCCAGTCACCAGTCTAGCTGCATCATTCTGGATTAGTTGTAAGTGATGCCTGAAAGCAAATTGCCTGAGCCCATTTCTATTTTTTAAATAATATTTTTATTAAATTTTCAAGAAAAACAACAACAACAAATACAAATACAGTGGTACCTCTGGTTACGAACACTTCTGGTTACAAACGCTTCAGGTTATGAACTCTGCTAACCCAGAAGTAGCTGCTCCTGGTTGCAAACTTTGCCCCGGGATGTGAACGGAAATTGCGCGCCAGAGGCGCACACACAGCAGGAGGCCCCATTAGTGAAAGCGTGCCTCAGCATAAGAACGGTTTCAGCTTAAAAACGGACCTCCAGAAGGAATTAAGTTCATAACCAGAGGTACCACTGTACAATAACAGCCACAAACAAAGAAAAATATACACTAAAACAATATCATATCATAAAAAGGGATTCTATTAATCCGGTGACTCCCCCCTCCCCCCTCCCCCGCACCCCTGGTTCTTTCATTTTTCTTTTCAACCGCATATCATTTCTACTCAAAATTATTTTTTACCTCAAAGTTCCTGTAGTATTTCTAAAATTACAAGTGTTCTTAAAATCCTGCCATTGTATTAATCTGTTTACAAGACTTTTGCAAATACATACAGAAGAAGAAGAAGAAGAAGAAGAAGAAGAAGAAGAAGAAGAAGAAGAAGAAGAAAAGAGTTTGGATTTGATATCCCACCTTTCACTCCCTTTAAGGAATCTCAAAGCGGCTAACATTCTCCTTTCCCTTCCTCCCCCACAACAAACACTCTGTGAGATGAGTGGGGCTGAGAGACTTCAAAGAAGTGTGACTAGCCCAAGGTCACCCAGCAGCTGCATGTGGAGGAGCGGAGAAGCGAACCCAGTTCCCCAGATTACGAGACTACCGCTCTTAACCACTTCACACACTGGCTCATAATAAACATTTCCCATTCTTTTTTTAAATTTCTTGCCATCTTGATAATAATATCTTATTTCTAGGAGAACTTCCGTCCTTTTGGCACTCATAAACCGGGCCTCCTCCTCCTATTGGTAAACTGCTATCGTTTCACAATGGGAATATGGGAGTTGTTTAAAAAGGCTAAGCAAATTCACAAAACAGTTTAGGGCAGGACGAAGAGCGTGTCATACTGCCGTGTCAAACAGAGCTACAAAAAAGGCAGAGGATAATTTGGAGATGAGGTGCAATTATTCAAGTTGGACTGGAGCCAGGATGGTGACAGTGACATCTCTGCTCTTTGTGGAAAGTTACTATGGGATGTTTTGTTGGATGGGTCAACTCCTTCCTTTCCCTTCTAACATGTAGGATGGCACCTCCATCAGCTTATGGTGTCCAGCAATAAGTTGCCGAGTGCGGGGAAATTAGCAAGAGGAAAGAGTGCCATCTCTTGAAAGATATGTGTAACTGAGCTCAACACCCTACAAATTGTTTCGCTGATACTTTACTTAACAAATGAAGTGCTCTTAAGTGATCTTTATGACTATTAGAAATGTGTTTCATTTAGCGCCTTCCATCTAAGTATCTCAAACCACTTACAATAATCATCAGAGCTGATTGCAGACTCTCTCTCTCTTTTTAAGAAAAATTCCCCCATTTATCACTGAATGTTTTTTTTTCCTTTGGGCCTCCAAATTGCTTTAGGTATTAATCTTTTGGTTTCCGTACACGGACAGATTACAACTGCAGTTAAAGATCTTCAAGCCTTTTCAACAAGTATACATTTTCACCGAAGAAACAGAACTTTGGTGGATCACATCTGGTCCAGTATCTTGCTTCCAGGAGTTGATAACTGCTTATCAGCTGATACAGTCAAACCTCAGAATTCAAACGGCTCCGTTGCCGAACGTTTCAGTTCCCAAACGCCGAAAACTCAGAAGTAAGTCTTCTAGTTTTCGAATGTTCTTCAGAACTCGAACTCCCTAGAGGTCATCCTAGAGGTATCATGTGGTATAATGGAGGCTTCTGGGGAATTTTACCTGTGTGGGGAACACCCTTTGGGGTGACCTCCTAATTTTCAGTGGGAGGGGCTATATCCTGCAAGGTACTGTAGAAAGGGTGTTTTCCTTCTCTCTTTGTGCTATGGAAGTGGCTTAGAAAGTGCAGAACAACTGCCTAGGCAGAGCTGCTCTGCTCTCTGAATCGGGTGCAAGCATCTTTTCCCCAGACACAAATAACTGGGTTTTGTTTTGTTTTGAAAGTGGCTCTTCTTAAAAGTTACCGACCACCACCACCGTGACCGCAAACTACAAAGCTTTGCTGAAAGCTTTTATGTCCGTTTCATGAAGTCTACACAGCATTCTCCTGTGGGAGATTCTCACTTTTAGATGGTTGTTGTGCCGTTTCTATTTCTTCTGCTCAGATCTTATTGAACCTTCCATTGTAGTTAGTCTACAGAGAGGAGGGAGGTGATTTGTGAGAGGGAACATTTGGGGTGTGTGTTTTCTCCCTACAAAGTATCATTTTCCTATCTTCACGGTTGTAAAGATAAACTGGTCAATGCGCACAAAACAAGCCTGTTCTTGCTACTCGTGATAGAAAACAACCGGGTGTCTATATTTGTTGTCACGTCATGTCTCTTTCCTTGACCTTCTCTCCTCAGCAATCTCTTTACGAAGCTGCAATAAATACAGTGATCGCTGTAGGGAGAAAACTAGAGTACACACCTATTTCAACACAAATTTAGAGTTTCCTGCTTGGTGAAACCGCTCAGAAATGTGAAGGGAAGCTGTTTCAAATAAGACCCGTTAAATTTCATTGTGTTTACTTACACCACGCCGACACCAGATTGTCACTGGATTTTGCCTAAAACAAACTTTAGAAATGGATGTAGAGGTTCTTCTCTGGATAAACGCTGAGGAATTTTGAGGACAGTTCAAAGCATTTCAATAGCCAGGGTTGACAAAAAAAATACAGTGGTGCCTCGCAAGACGAAATTAATCCGTTCCGAGAGTCTCTTCGTCTTGCGGTTTTTTCGTCTTGCGAAGCACGGCTATTAGCGGCTTAGCGGCTATTAGTGGCTTAGCGGCTTAGCAGCTATTAACGGCTTAGCGGCTTAGCGGCTATTAACGGCTTAGCGGCTTTAAGAAAAAGGAAACAAACTCGCAAGAACTCGCAAGACGTTTCGTCTTGCGAAGCAAGCCCATAGGGAAATTCGTCTTGCAGAATGACTCAAAAAACGCAAAACCCTTTCGTCTAGCGAGTTTTTCCGTCTTGCGGGGCATTCGTCTTGCGGGGCACCACTGTAATAGTATAGAGTTGTATAAACATCTGTGAAGAAAAACTATCTCTCACCTCGCCCCACTGTCATACAGACCCTTCAAGTGTCCCTGTTTTCCAGGGATACCCCTGATTTAGAGAAGCTGTCCCAGATTTGGTTCTGGAAAGTCCCAGTTTTGTTCAGGCTGTCCCTATTATCATTGGAGATATGTTAGAGGGTATGGAGTTATCTGACCTGCGAGCTGTCTGAAGGCAATCCTGTACAGTCAAACCTCGGAATCTGAACGGCTCCACTGCCGAATGTTTCAGTTCCTGAACGCCAAAAACCCAGAAGTAAGCGTTCCAGTTTTCGAACGTTCCTCAGAACTCAAACGTCCGACGCAGCTTCCGCTTGAGTGCAAAAAGCTATTGCAACCAATCAGAAGCCGTGTCTCAGAAGTCGAACGTTTCGGAAGTCGAATGGTTTTCCGGAACGGATTACTTTCGACACCCGAGGTTTGACTGTATAGGGAAGGTTTTCTTAACATTTTAATAATAATAATTTACCTTTAATAATAATTCACCTTTCCCCAGCCACTCTGGGCGGCTTCTAACCAAATATTAAAAACAATACAGCATCAGACATTAAAAACTTCCCTAAACAGGGCCACCTTCAGTTGTCTTTTAAAAGTAAAATAGTTGTTTATTTCCTTGACATCTGATGGGAGGGCATTCCACAGGGCAGGTGCCACTACCGAGAAGGCCCTCTGCCTGGTTCCCTGTAACCTCACTTCTCGCAGCGAGGGAACCACCAGAAGGCCCTCGGCGCTGGACCTCATGATGGGGGTGGAGATGCTCCTTCAGGTATACAGGACCGAGGCTGTTTAGGGCTTTAAAGGTTAGCACCAATTGTTTTATTATGGGGTTTTTATATGTTGGAAGCTGCCCAGAGTGGCTGGGGCAACCCATTCAGATGTGTGGGGTATAACTAGTAAAAGTATGGAATGGGATGTCCTTATTTTCATCAGAGAAATGTTGGAGGGTATGTGTCATATCCACATTTTGTCTCTGCTGAGCCTCACTGCCCGCTGTTATTCACATGTTGGGGGCACACCTACAGAGAGGAACCTGCTTTGTGTGGCTAGACTTGCTTTGTGATGTGGATCCTTAGGTCTCAGCCTATGCTCCTACAACAATTTCCCCTGCACAGATGCACTCCACACTGCAAAAACAGCGAATGCATGGAGTAGACTAATAAGACAATGGTTTAAAGGAACCGACTCACCTAAATCTCTAGCAATGCATAGGCTGGTGAAATCCACTTCTGTACTGTAAAGGAAAGCGAACAAGGGTTGAGAAACTGGGCATTAATATTATACACAAGTTTAGAATAGATATTGGTGGCTATGTTGATGTTTCATACGGCTGTTTTGAGAGTTCGTGTCTCCCGTGCACTATGATCAATATTTTACGCTTCACATATATGCTATATACAGTGGTGCCCCGCAAGACGAATGCCTCGCAAGACGAAAAACTCGCTAGACAAAAGAGTTTTCCGTTTTTTGAGTCGTTCCGCAAGACGAATTTCCCTATGGGCTTGCTTCGCAAGACGAAACGTCTTGCGAGTTCTTGCAAGTTTGTTTCCTTTTTCTTAAAGCCGCTAAGCCATTAATAGCCGCTAAGCCATTAATAGCCACTAAGCCGCTAAGCCGCTAATAGCCGCTAAGCCGCTAAGCCGCTAATAGCTGCTAATAGCCGCTAATAGCCGCTAAGCCGCTAAGCCGCTAATAGCCGTGCTTCGCAAGACGAAAAAACCGCAAGACGAAGAGACTCGCGGAACGGATTAATTTCGTCTTGCGAGGCACCACTGTATATATGTATGTGTGTGTGTATATATATATATATATATATATATATATATATATGCTTTGTGTCTTTGCATGCATTTATGTTGTAACTGAAATATTATTAGATGAGATATGTTGCTTATTCCGTGGCATCTATTTTGTATCGGTTTGTTTTTCCTTCAAAACAATCACAATTTTTAGAACTGCGAATGTGGCAAACATGCTTGCAAACATGGGTAAAAAAAGGTATATGCAACAGGGAATAATAATAATAACAATAACAATAATAATAATAATAATAATAATAATAATACAGTGGTACCTCGGGTTACATATGCTTCAGGTTACATACGCTTCAGGTTACAGACTCCGCTAACCCAGAAATAGTACCTCGGGTTAAGTACTTTGCTTCAGGATGAGAACAGAAATTGTGTGGCGGCAGCGCAGCAGCAGCTGGAGGCCCCATTAGCTAAAGTGGTGCTTAAGGTTAAGAATAGTTTCAGGTTAAGAACAGACCTCAGGAATGTATTAAGTACTTAACCCGAGGTACCACTGTAATAATAAATGGTTGTAGTTCACTCAATGGCACTCATAGCTTTGTATAAAGTATAAAATGGCTCAATCTGTATAGATAAGGGATATCTAGGGTTGATGATGCTCACCACAAACCTTTGCACACCAAGAGACAAATAAGTAATCTTACTAATAATTGTTGAAATTGATTCATGAAGTGTTTATTATATTTGTCAGACAGATGCTACGGGTGCTAAAATATTTGCAAATATTCCACACCTATCCTTTGGAGAACTTACTGTTGTCTTTCTTGCGCATTAAATACTTTCTTTGTGTAATTGTTCCCAGGAGAATGAATTAAAAAGAACCATGCATGTATTAATAGACTAATAAACCTCCCAAGAAGAAAATTTCCCTGCATCCCGGTGGAAACCAATCACTTTAAATCATAGCCTGATGGAGCTCAAAGAGTATTTTCCTTTTTCTGGAAAGGCTGTGGGAGAAGAACATATTGGAAATAGCTAGAAAGCACAAATAGCAATTTCAAAAACAAGTCCCGGGTTTTATTTCCCAAGAAACACTGTTCCTGGTTGCTGAGGGAAGTGCATATTGATTGTATATTTAAAGGGAAATGAATATCAGTTACATACACGCTAAAGTGAGAAGTGTATGCTTCTTCGGATGTTCCTGAACTACAGCTCCCATTATCCCTGACCATTGGCCATGCTAGCCGGGGCTGATGGGAGTTGGAGTTTCATTCCTAGAAAATCTATGACTGCCAAAAACTTCCATCAATTCAGTTTAATGGTATTTATTAATAGGAACACTGTGAGGATCGAATGCTCCTGTGGCCTCCTGGCTTGTTGACAGTACAGTCATACCTCGGAATTTGAACGGAATCCATTTCAGAAGTCTGTTCGACTTCCAAAACATACGGAAACCAAGGCACAGCTTCTGATTGGCTGCAGGAAGTTCCTGCAGCCAATCAGAAGCTGTGGAAGCCATGTCAGATGTTCGGGTTCCAATGAACATTCGCAAACCACAACACTCACTTCCAGGTTTTCGGTTTTCGGAAGCCAAAACGTTTGACTCACAAGGCATGCGGGGTCCAAAGTACGACTATATGCAGGAAAAGGTTTGTTTGGTATTACAGGCATCATTGGTAGATTAATATTTCCATAAGGGTGAAAGTAAATGTTAACGTTTTAACATTTTAAGAGTACGAGAAGGGTTTTGCTAGCCCTATCACCATCCTCCAAAGACATGGACCTATTTCTTTCCTCTGACAAATGGTTCTGTGAGTTTTCTGCATGGCTCGGCTTCAACTGGTGCAAAACTAGTTGAAAAGGATGCCTGATGGCATGTGCCTGTGACATCATCAACACATTTCTCCTCGATAGTGAAGGTGGTTTGCAAACTTTCTTTGAAAAAGTTAATGAATCTAGAGAAAACAAGTGTAAGCATGGATTTGTATCAGCATGAACACATATAATCTTGATAAACAAAGCAGACGGATGCATGTGGAGTAGGCAAGATGAAGCCATTTGATTTAATATCTGTAGTACAAGTTAGAATCGTAGAATTGTGGAGAGGCAGGACTGAGATGTGGAGATATGCTTCAGAGATCCAGACCGTGGGGAGCTCTGAAAAATTAATAATTATAATTTGGACTATAATTTGGTCTTTTTATTTTAGTTTTTTATTTTAATGGGAGTATTATGATTGGATATATTAATTGGATGTTTTTTATTGGAAAATCAATAAAAATAATTTATAAAAAAAAAAAGAATTGTAGAATTGTAGAGTTGGAAGGGATCCCAAGCATCATATGGTCCAACCCCTTGCAATGCAGGAATCTTCTTTGCCCAATGTGGGGCTCGAACCCATGGCCCTGCAGACTGAGCTATCCGCTGTCAAAGTACAAAAGCAGAGGAAAATGTTCTGCTTCTCCCTCAGCCAGAGGGTGTTTCTCCCGATGGAAAGTGGGAAAGGTCATGCCTCTGCAAGGAGCCAGGGGCTGCTGGTGCATGCACAGGGAATGTCAGAGAAGCTTTGCTCGATCAGGCGAAAGGCCCATCTAGTCCAGCAGAACTTGAGTTGCAACGATGCTCTGCCTGCTCTCGGGGGACCAAGAAAGCAGCAACACAAGAGGTTCTGCTTCTTATCTGGCAGGTTCTCCTCTGAGTAAGAGTTGTTTCCTGTTCGGAAGGGTTCCTTGCAAAATGGGGAGCACCTTGCAAGGCCAATGTGAAGCTGGGAGAGAGAAGAGAGTCCCAAAAGATCTCTGGGGAATTGTAAGGTGGTAAAAGGATTTTGGGAAATGATATATAATGAGTTGAAAAAAAATGTTTAAAATAACCTTTGTTAAAAAACAAACAAACCTGAAGCCTTCCTTTTAGGAATTCTAGGTACCAAAATCCCAAAGGAGCAGAAAAAAACTATTTATGTATGCGACCACGGCTGTACGGATGTTACTGGCCCAGAGATGGAAAGAAGATAAAGTTCCTACCAGAGAAGAATGACAGATGAAGGTAATGAACTATGCTGAAATTGCTAAAATGTCCGGAAGAATCAGAAATTAGGAAGACCAAATTTTTAATAAGGAATGGGAAAAAATTCTAACTTATCATAAAGACCATTGTAAACAGTTAAAATAGCAGATGAAGGTGATGGACTATATGGAACTGGCGGAAATGACTGGCAGAATCCGAGACCAAGGAGAAGAGTTGGTGGAAGAAGATTGGAAGAAATTTAAAGACTATCTACAGAAATACTGCAAAATTAATGAATGTTAGAATGATGTTGGATTGAAGTTAAATGGTTTCTAGCAGCAATGTTATAAAGGAATATGTAAAAGTGGATTGTTAACAGGTGATAATCTAAAGTTACAATATATTAAGATAAAAGATTAAGATAGAATCAAAGAGGGAAAGGATTTGCTGAATTAACTAATTTGAACTGGAATACAAAAAAGGGAGGTGTGAGGAGGTCGGGGAAACAAGCAAATGAAAGTTAAGATATGGAAAGACTAATCTGTTTTTTAACTGTTTTTATTTTGTATTTTCATTTTCTTTTTTTCTTTTTTTCGCTTATTTTTGTATTATGTTGAAACTTTAATAAATATCTTATAAAAAAAAGTAAACAGTTAAAATAGTTAGTAGGATTGGAATATCACTTGTGGTTTAAGGTTGAATTCTGGACACAATGGAAGAGGTAAAGGGTTTGGATTATCATAAAAGATGTGGGAGGAACTGATTAATAATAGGATCCACAAAGAGGAGGATGGAAGTCCAGGAGATTCCTTGGAATCTTGTTTTGATGATTTATGTTTGATATATCTCCGTAAAACTTTAACTTGAAAAACCAAATATTTGTGTGTTTTTTAAGAAAGATCACAGGGGAGGTAAAGGAAAGCTACTGGGTCATCTCTGCCGCAAGGAATCACACAAAAGGCAGAAGGCCTTTTTGGGAGTCGAGCCCGCCCTGTGGAACACCCTCCCAGGAGATGTCAAACAGCTTTGTGATTTTCAAAAGACATCAAAAGGCAAGGATGTTTTTAGCGTGTGATGTTGTATTGTGTTTTTACTGTTCTTTTGTTGGGAGTCGCTCAGATTGGCTGGGGCAACCTAGTCAGATGGGTGGCATAAAAATAAAAACTTAGCCCAACAATGGAAAGTGAGTTAGGTCCCACATAAGGAAGACTGGCAACTTAAGATGATAGAATATGCGGAAATTATAGGTTTGATGTCTAGCTTAAGAGAACAAGTAGGACATGCATTTAAAGAGGAGTGGAAAACTTTTGCCACGTATATGGAGAATAGCTGTGCACTGTTGAAAACACTGGCAGCAGTAAGATAAATTTGACTGTTTGGTTAATATTTCAGTGATGTAGGTTTGGAGAACTGACCAAAATGGTTATAGGAAAATATGCAGAAATGATATAGACAACTAAAATGGAAGGGGAAGGAGGGAAGTTATTGATTATATGGTGTTATGTAAAATGTTTGTTTTGAGATGTTAAACTGGAAACTTAATAAAAACTATTCCAAAAAATTATACAAAGAAAAACTTGCTGTTGTTGTTGTTGTTATTATTTGGGAATCTGTCTGTCAGGCCCATTTTAAAATGGAGCACCTTGCCTCCTTCCCCATCCCAAAAACATAGTTTCACTCATAAAGAAGCAGGTACCCACAGGTCCATTTAAAACATGTACATACACAGAAAGAATTATTAAGCAAGGTGGACCAGGGTTGGTTCCATGTGCATACTTCCTATGTTCCCTAAGTACGCCATTGAATTCCCCCAGCTGAAATTTGAGAGTGGCCATGTTTTAAACCGCTCTGTCATGAGACGGGGAACCGTGGCAATTCTGAAGGGCTCGGTCTTTTTAACAGAAAACTCTTTTCCCTTTCCCATTTGTGAGATACAGCGATGGCAATAGATACTGCTATTGTCTCCTCAAATCCCCACACTCCTTTATTTATTATCTAGCCTAAAATAGGAGCCGAGTTTCTTATTAAATGGGCTCTGATAATATACATGGCAGCAATAGATAAATCCCCAAATCTTGTGCAATATGCCAGCAGAGGCATCTGGAATGCTAAAGAGTCAGCCGGGCTCCAGAATGCTACACTTCTTTTTTTGGTATCTCCCCACCACCCTGCGCTTCTGATCTCATTTGAAAAACTTCAGCGAGCCAGCTTGCTCTGAGGAGAAATTGTGCTAAGCACAGACTCATTTATTTTCTGCTGATGAACACAGCCGTGTGAACAATTGATAAAGTTGTCGGTTTGGTTTGGTTTTTTCTGCAGAGGGAACCAACTGGCACGCCAGAGCTGTAAGCTTGCATTTCAAACTTCATAACCACCCTATTTCTTAATGCAATTACGGGGTTGTTTGCTGCTCTCATGGCTCCAGCATTTGGGTACATTTAAATATATTTTGTCGTTTTTTTCTCCTCAAGTTTTATGGTTTAAATACAACAAATAACAGGGTCACTTACTGTATTTCAAAATTAATAATTCCAGTCCAACGCAGGGCCTTTATGTTAGCCCGACTGAACATTTTTCCTCAGCTTTTTTAAAAAAAATATGTTTATTAAAGATTTCTTAATTTACAAAAATACGTGCATTGTCTCTTTTTTCAAGTTGTGTTTTGTCAAGGGCAGGTATTTAAACATCCCCAGAAATGATATACATTGCAGGTATTATTTGAATGTGGCAGACACAGTAGAACATATCATTTTCTGCTGTCCATTGTACAACCAGCTACGCAAATGTGTGCTTTCCCCTTTTTTGGGTAGTCTAACACCATGACACAATGAAAATATCAGATTCTGACATTAACCCAGAAGTAACTGCAAGGGTGCCGGGTGGCGCTGTGGGTTAAACCACAGAGCCTAGGACTTGCCAATCAGAAGGTCGGTGGTTCGAATCCCCGCGATGGGGTGAGCTCCCGTTGCTCGGTCCCAGCTCCTGCCCACCTAGCAGTTCAAAAGCACATCAAAGTACAAGTAGATAAATAGGTACCGCTCCGGCGGGAAGGTAAACGGCGTTTCCGTGCACTGCTCTGGTTCGCCAGAAGCGGCTTAGTCATGCTTGCCACATGACCCGGAAGCTGTACGCCGGCTCCCTCGGCCAATAAAGCGAGATGAGCGCCGCAACCCCAGAGTCGGTCATGACTGGACCTAATGGTCAGGGGTCCCTTTACCCTTTACCTTTAACTGCAAGGGTGGCTGAGTTTTTATCAGTTTTTTTCAAGAGTATCTCTTAGAGTGGCAAATGGCCATATTTAGCAGGAAGAAACTCCCATTTAAAATCCTTGCTACTACCTATTTTTACACAGCTGTTTATTCGTATATATTTTACATTTTGATATATGGATGTTTCCGATGGCCTATATTTGTAATGCCAAATAAAGGTTTGGCGAAGTATGCTTTGTTGTCTTCTTTAAGGCGGCTGGCAAGGCAAAGAGAATGCATAAGAGCTAGGCAGGGCGAGCTCACTTGGTATTCGCTTGCAAATGGATGCACCACTGGCAACCTGAAAATCTCTCTGGCCTAGAATCGAAATTTTACAAACCAGACTGCCCAATAACTGCTGCTAGGAAACATCTGGAGCAGATTAAAAAACAGGGATGAGAATCCTGTGGATCTCCAAAGGATTATGGATTTCCAAGTCCAGCAGAAACCTAAAATTTGAACTTATCCTTAACGGTCTTCAGTTTAGAAAGAGAGTTACACTTGCAGAAAAAAAGTAATTTTGTTCCGCTCATAAAATGTACTAACCACAACTACCGTATGTGTGCTCTATTTTTCACAACCAGAAAGTGGCATATTGGCCAGTTGCCGATACTATAAAGCAAGAAAAAGGTGTTTGCATGTAGCGGGTTTTTTCCGAACTGCAATTTATCTGTTTTGAATAAGATGCTTTTTTCAATGCAACCTTCTAGCTGCAACAAGCTCAGAGGCAATCTCTATATCTGTGGGTTCTGGCTTGTTTGTTTCTTTTTAGCTTTTGCGAAAAAGAGCTGCACATGTTCAGAGGCACCGTTTGGCACCATTTTCACCACTGGCTCCCCTCACAAAGGGAAGGCACTCTGCACATGTCTAGAGGCATTCTGCCCCCCTTCGCTCCTTTTCCGGAGGAGAAGAGAAAAGAAAACCTTAATTTAGTTAATTTGGCTATGCAGAAGATATTAAAAATAAATTTAAGGAACTGCAGAAAGAGGGGGAAGGAAGTTTTGAAATGTCAAAATGATTGTAAAATTAGAGAAATGTATAAAATTTGTGAAATGTGTAAATTTGAAAAGTATTTTTAAAAAACCAAAGACAGAAATCCGGGACGTATGCTCAGAGGCACTTGAATTCCATATGCTCATTTTCCCTTAAATACAGCCGATTTCCTTTAAGCGCTGTCCCTCTTTAGCCAGTTTCCTGCTTTTATGGAAGCTGGTGAAGATGCTGCTTTTGGAACATGGGTATAAAATTGACAGCATGTTATGGTTTAAGAGAAAATTATGTGAAAATGTTATATAGACAGTGCCTAAACACCTAGCAGATTGGCAAAAATGTACAAATCCAAATCGATTAAGTGTCGGAAATGTAAAGAGAAAGAAGGCACCTTTTTCCGTATGCAGTGGTCTTGCAATAAAGTTAAAGCTTATTGGGAAATGATATATAATGAAAAGTATGTTTAAGATAACATTTGGGGGGTTTTTTTATACAAAAACAAAACAGAAGCTTTTCTCTTGGGGAGTATAGGATCAGAATTACCTAAACAATATAGAAATTTATGTATGTATGCTGCTACTGCCGCAATAAATTGCAAACAAATTAAGACATTAGCAGGATTATTGCAGAAACTTGCAGTTATTAAAACATGTATGAAATAGATGAGAAAATGGATAATTAGAGTTAATTGGGAGCTGCGGGGGGGGAGGAAATAAATTCACGGAACCGCAGAGAGAGGGGGCGGGAAGCTGCTTTTTCAAAAAATAAAATAAAATAATTTATGGTTGTTTCATTTTCTCTGTTGAAATGTTTATTTGTTGTAAATGAAAATAAAAAATGAACTTAAAAAAGATGCTGCACAGTTTCATTTTCTTTGTTGAAATATTTATCTGTTGTAGATGAAAATCATAAATGAACTTTAAAAAATTCTGCATTTGCTGGTTGTTTGTTTGCACATTTCTTCTCTGCCCTCCCCCCCCCCCTCCGTACAAAGCGACCCAGAGGCGCTTGCCCTCATCCAACATGGCGGTCCGCAGCTTCCCATACCCGGAACGAAGATGGATGCCCCACTCCCCGCCGCATGACGCACGCCCTAGGCGTTTCCGCGGCGACGGCTGCGGCCTTTCGCCGAGACGTCGAGAAGGGAACCGTCCTAGTTTGCCCTCAGTCAAAATGGCCGGCCGAGCCTTACGAGGGAGAGGCGGAAAACAGAGGCGCGCGTGAGCAGAGCCGCTCTTCCCAGAAGGCTTTGCGCCGGCGCCGTTTCCCGGTGTCAAACGCGGAGCGAGACGGACGGTGGTAGGTGAGTGAGGTCGGAATTCGGCGTGGAATCGGTTTATTTTGGCGGAGGGGGGGGGCAGCGCTTCCCTCTGTGGCCGTTCTTTGCTCCGGGAGGGGTTCCGTGTTCACAGGTAAGAGAGGGACGGGTGGGAATAGTCCCCGTGTGAGGAAGCGAAGATACACGCAGATATTAAATGCGTATACGCAGATATTAGCTCAATGGCACTTAGGTTAGGCTCGCTATATTCCAAAAAGTAAAATTCCACCAATTGTGGAGGTTTTATTTTGTTTTGTTTTAGAAACCCACCAAGATTGTCGAGCTTATTTTTTAGAAACCGCCAAAATTGTGAAGCTTTATTTTAGGAAACGCACCAAAATTGTCGAGCTTTATTTTGGAAGACCAACAAAATTGTCGACCATTTTTAAATTTTTTTTAGGAATCCACCAAGATTGTGGAGCATTTTTTTAAGGAAACCCACCAAGATTGTCAATAATACAAAGCTGAAAATGAATGAACTGCAGCTAAAATATTATGTTCATTTTTCACTTGGTCTAGTCCTTCCCCTGCCCATCCCCCTAATATTCTAAAGAGGGTCCCTTCTCTAGTCTTAAGCGAGTAGCTGGAAGTGGAGAGGCCTAGTACAGTGGGAGTTTCGAACACTGCTCCAAGCCCACGTAGGACAGCAACTGAAAGAATAAAAGTGACTGGTTCCGCTAAGAAATTGCCCGTTCTTGCTGATCCTTTGCGTTTGGTACATTCAGCGACTGTATCATTGATCTGTGGGGACCACAGAAATAATGTTATTTTGGTTGAAAGTTTCAGCATCAATCTCTATTCCTCTATTTTGAGGATTACAAGGCTTGGTGGACATCCTTGTATGCATGCATGCATGTCTTTCCCCTTATTACATCATACAGCCTTGACTCAGCATTTACTTTATAACGGGCTTGGTGACAGACATGGTTACTGTGTTGCTTTCATCTGTAGCTGCTCCCTCTTGTTTTTAGAAGGTCTTAACTAGGGCTGCCGTATTTCAAAAAGTAAAAACCAGGACATCCTAAAAGTTTCCTTTTTTTTTTTTTAGGACACCACCAAAATTGTTGAACAACAAAAGTTGTTGACAAACCTAGAGTTGCCATATCTCCAAAAGTGAAACTCAGGACAAAGTTATTGAGCTTGTTTTTGTTTTTGAAGGGAACTAACAACTATCAGCTTTTTTTGTAAAAGTTACAAGAGTTTTTTGGGTTTTGGAGCTTTTTAAAAGCATTTTCAGCACAATTTTGCTGGTTTTCCTTTCTCTTCACAAGATTTGTTTTATTTTTTAAAAAAATCTGCTAAATTCTTAAAACCTTGGGTAAGGAGAGAATTATCATCATGTGTCTGATTTTTTCTGATTTCTCCAGTTTAAGGCTAAATTAGCAACCCAGCTTGTGACTTCAGCTGTTCCCCGGATAGTTTTTTTTGTTTATGGTGAAAGTTAAATATTTCTTTAATTTTTGTGGCTTAGCCTCAAGGGATCAGTAGCAGCCATGTAACAGGTTTAAAGTGGATGGGAAGTATTAGTGACACAGCTCTGCAATCCTTGCCACTTTTATTTGGCTGTCATTTAAATTACAGCCTCTTAAACAGCTTACTGGGTTGGTGTGTGTTTTGCCCGAGACACAAAAAGTCTTTACTTGCTTGAAGCTTTTGGAAAGGTTTAGAACTGTATTCACCACATTCCAACAAACCCTTTTGGTTCTTGTATTCTACTGACCCTGTTCTGTTTCTGGGGATCAGCAACTTTCAAGTCTGTCTACAGTGGTACCTCGGGTTACAGACGCTTCAGGTTACAGATGCTTCAGGTTACAGTCTCCGCTAACCCAGAAATAGTACCTCGGGTTAAGAACTTTGCTTCAGTATGAGAACAGAAATTGAGCAGCGGCGGCATGGTGGCAGTGGGAGGCCCCATTAGCTAAAGTGATGCTTCAGGTTAAGAACAGTTTCAGGTTAAGAATGGACCTCTAGAACGAATTTAAGTTCTTAACCCGAGGTACCACTGTATATGACCACATTTTAAATTTCAAAGAGGTTGTGTGTATTTTCATTAATGAGTATTTCTTCCGTGTTGAGAATAACAACATGGAAAAACGACATAAAGGGGCAAAGCGAGGATCATATTTACTCCAGTTTGCCTAGCTTCTCTTTTCTTCTTTCTGCCTTTCCACCCCTGTCCCTTGGAAAGTCTAGGTGAAAAGAGAGTAGTCTTGCCTCTGCTTAGCTTAAACTAGGAATAACAAAATAAAGTCTTTCCTTTATTCCTTGTAGATGAGAGATGTAGAAGCTGTGGCCCTCTGTTATTGGACCACAACCCCCCCCCCCATCATACCCAGTGAGAATGCTAAATCTGGAGGGCCAAAGAGTTGCTTATACCTCTCCTAAATGTGCATTTCCACTTTAAAATTTCACAGCAGCTAATGTAACTGAAACTTAGCTTGCACTGTTCTGAGGGCAGATTATCAGGCTGTGGAATCCCTAAGAGATGGTGGCATCACAATGGTTTGAATTCTACTCTGCTGCTGGGATCCTCTCCCTTTCCTCCTCTCCATAAAAACACAGCAAACAGAACCGCAAGGAGGAGAAGCTCAGCTGCTGGGGATAATGTTGTCAGCAGCTGGACATGACCAGGGTGGCAAATGAAACCTTTTGGGAAAGTTGCCTTTGCCTTGAAGTCGCCATCTTCCAGCTCCTGCCTTGCAGCGACAACTTCCAGAGAAACATTGTAGTATACCTTTTTAAAATGTTGGCATTTTAAAGACTGCAAAGGAAGAGAGAGGATAATCTCTTTTGAAGCCTCTTTTCCCAGCAACTGAGTTGAACACACTCAAAAGTGGCAGAGTAAACTTTATTTTTTTCACACACAAAAACAAAACAAAAAGCTGCTACTACTCAAGGCAGTCTGCTGTCCTAATTTAATTTTGAGTACTATTTTTTATCGAAGTTTGATTCTTTTCATTCATAAAGAGGGAGGGGCTGTAGCACATTGTTTGTGCCCATGCTTTACATTTTGAAGGTTCCCAGTTCATGTATGTCTTGATGCGGGTGGCGCTGTGATCTAAACCACTGAGCCTCTTGGGCTTGCCGATCAGAGGGTTGGCCATTATAATACGACGGGGTGAGCTCCCATTGCTTGGTCCCAGCTCCTGCCAACCTAGCAGTTTGAAAGCACACCAGTCAAGTAGATAAATAGGTACCACTGTGGCGGGAAGGTAAATAATGTTTCCTTGCACTCTGGTTTCCGTCACGGTGTTCCGTGTGCCAGAAGCAGTTTAGTCCTGCTAGCCACATGACCTAGAAAGCTGTCTATGGACAAATGCTGGCTCCCTTGGCCTGAAAGCAAGACAAACACCACAACCCCATAGTCTCCTTTGACTGGACTTAATCGTCCAGGGGTCCTTTACCTAGTCTTGAATCCTTGGGATCTCCAGGTAAAAATGTGCTGGACCTTGAAGAGCTGCTTCCAGCAACTACTGGGTTCAACAGTTAAGCAGAGGGATGATTGGAAGCAGCTTCCTATATCTGCTCTCTTTTATATAATGATGTTAGCAATTATTATTTTTGGCTCCATGCTGTGCTTTGCAGTGCAGTTGCTGTTATGTAACTCTCTTTCGTGTTGTTACAGGTAAAATTTTGCCATTGACGACCACAGCCATGTTGGCAGCAAGGTTGGTGTGCCTTCGGGCTCTCCCTTGCCTACGGCCTGCACACCTTCAGGCTTCACCTGCACTGAGAAATTCTGCTGTAAAGACACAGCATTGGCTCTTGCAGCCTTCTAAGGTAGGTGTCTCTTTGGAATCTTATACTAGTTTTGAGATTTCTCTTTTAAAAACAGTTTATGTGCAAGTTAATACATTCAGTACATGAATTAAAGTATCCTATTCTTTTGCTTCTTAAAACCATACGGATCTGCTCCAAGATCTTAGTCCTTGGAAGCCTTTCATGTGAACAGAAAACCATAACTTTCTTTTACATTTGGACAGTTTCTGTTTAATAGCTCTAGCCCTGCAGAGTATGGGTCATGGTCAAGGCAGCACAACTTGACATGTTCATGCAGCTGCATCAAAGCCAGCCCAAAATCTGCCCTGTCTTTGCACACACGCACACCCCACAACTATCTTCATGGGCCCCACTTCTTAGTGGTATGTTCCAACATGGAATTTATTTACTTACTTTAATAGATTCCTGCCTGCCGTTTACTTTAAGGTCCCAGCGCGAGTTACTACAATAAAGTATACAATTATATAAAACAAAATGGTTGTAAACATAAAAGAGGAATCGTGTAAAAACAGCACCATGTGAAACAGATCCAGAATTAAAAACAAAGCAAACATTTAGCAATTCCACATATAAAAACAGCTTTAAGTAGTTAAAGTACAGATGCAGAGTGGGAGAAAAGCTTGTTGAAAGAGGGTGGTCTTCTGTAGATGATGAAGGGACAGCAGAGGTGGTTCTGGTCTGATATTCTGATTCGTACCCTGTAAAATAGAGCTGTCAATAAGATTGTATCTACAGAGCATCCTCTCCTGCAGAGCACAGTGATGGAGCAGGTATAGGAATTTATGTGCCAATACTAACACATTAAACGTAGCATGTTAGCTCATTTTCAGCCAGTGCAATTCTTTCAGCAGTAGCATAACATTGTCTGCCCCAGTGAGTAGTTATGCTCCTGCATTTTGCACTAACTTCAGCTTCTGGGCCAACGTCAAGGGTGGCCTCACATGGAGCCCATTGCAGTAATGCAGTCTGGAGGTTATCAACATATGGACAATGGTGGTCAGACTATCCCAGTCCAGAAACAGACAGATCTGTCTTACCAGCTGAAGCTGATAAAAGACACTCCTAGCCATGGAAGTCATGTGGATGCTTACAGGATACAGGAGCATCCCTCATACCAGGCGCATGCTCCTTCAAGGGGAATACAGTCCTGTCCCAAGCAGTCAGTAGTCCAGTTTTCCGGATTGAGGAACCACCCACCCACAAGGCCTCCTGTTTTGCTGGATTCATAGTTTGTCGGTCCTCTTTTAGCCCATCATGGAGTCCATGCCCCTATCCACGGTTTGAACGGCCTGATACATACATTATGCATGTGAATGACCCAGTTGAGTAAGTTTGGCCTGTCACATTGATATTTCTGCAAACTGGGAGATGATTGTGTGATACATGGTTAGACTCCAGCTATCTTTCCCCATTGTTCAACTCCTCCTAATTTGATCCTTGTTGTGCAGTATGCTGTTTCTCCAGATTAACTGGAGGCATATTTATCATCTGTTCCTTTGACAGCAATCTAGAGTCTTTCTTTCCTTACCTTTTGTTGTAACAGGGATATGCCTCCAAAGCCAGGTTTGGTGTACGCAAGGGGAGAACTGGTCAAGAAATTAAGGAAGCGGCTTTTGAACCATCAATGGAGAAAGTGTTAAAAGGTACCTGTATATCTCTCTCAGATTTCACTTACTGTGGTTGACAAAGGAGAGGCAAAGCAACACTCAAAAGTAGTGTGGAGGCAAATCAATGACTTTCTGTATTTTTACTTTTTGGCTTTAATTTTTAAAAGTTTTAAAAAGAGCCATGATACAGATAAAGCATATAAAAGCACAATTGCCAATTTTTAAATTGATTTATTTCAAAACTGATACAATCAATATCTCTTAAACTTGATTCGTGATCCTCTTGCAAACTGTTTTATTTGTTGCATTTACATAGGGTGATATCTAGCTAAGGTCCCAGTTACACTATACATTTAAAGCAGTATCATATCATTTTAAGCAGTTGCGGCTTCCCCCAAAGAATGCTGGAAACTGTTCTTAAGTGTGCTGACAGTTGTTAAGAGATTCCTATTCCCCTCACACTGCTATAGTTCCCAGGTTAAACCTCTCTGGAAACTGTAGCTCTGTGAGGGGATTAAGGGTCTTCTAACAACTCTTAGCAACTGTAATGAACTACAGTTCCCAGGATTCTTTGGGAGAAGCCATGACTGCTTAAAGTGACATGATACTGCTTTAAATGGGGCCCAAATCACACAATGTCAGTGGATTTAAGTCTGAGTGCAACTTGGTTGGATATCACTCATAGTAACTTTGTGCCAATAAACTTCTGACAGTTTATGTTACAATAAAAAAAATGAAAACAATAAGATGGCAGAAGAACTGATCTCCACAACATCTTCCTCTCTCCTTCCATTCAGGACACAGGTCTTTTAAGTAGCCCCAGGCAAAATTGGAGAGGGACTGTCCTAAGATTGGCTTATAGACTGCCTGCTTTGCACAATAGAAAAAAAGACTCCAGGCAAGCATTATAGATAACACATATAGCATATGTATGATTGAGAGCTTTCTTATGGATTCGGGGCCTTGTAAGCACAGGGACTCTGTGCCAGGTTCCTGAATACACCATCCTGCCTCTCAGCAGGATTCATCCATTGATCCCTCTGGGAGATCATGTACTCCAGTTTTATGTCCTATAGCTACCTGAGCTCTGCAGTACATTCATTTCTTAAACCACGAATATATAAATATAATTTCGCCAGCTAAACCACATTTATTTTATATCGCATGGCAAAACACTGTTTTGGACATTTGACTTTCAAATAAGTGATCTTGCCTGAGTCCTCACATCAGAATTCCCACCTCCTCTTGCCTCTGCCTAGATATTATTATATGAAGCAACAGACATGCGGGATGAATGATTATAGGTTTTGGAATACATTGCAAAGCAGTATGAGCTAATTGTCATAGTAGCCTATTAGTATGCATGGTGGTTCTGAACTGTATGGGTAACGTGCTTTAAAGCAATTCCTCTTTGTCAAAATCTCGGAACAGCCTTGTGGCTTACGGATAATTGCCATTTTATTGCAGCTCTATTAAAATGGTCCTTGGTTTCCTTATTTTTAGAAGTTTACAGTGCAATCCAAATCTCCTTGCAAAGGACTGTTCAATTTGGGCTGTCTCACCAACCAGCCCCTGTGCAGGTGGGATCCCTGCTGGTGGCAGCCAGCAGCAAGCTCCAAAATGTGAGGTTCTGAGGGCAGGAGAGGGCCAGGGCTGAGCCACCCTGGGATCTGTCGGATCCTGAGCCAGTTTAACTGCCTTTTCATGATGGCATCAGGCCCCATTGCTCAAGGTTAGCATGGCAGTCTTTCTCCACCCTGACTGCTGGGCAGCCGAGCAACAGATGCAGTGATGGTTCTTGCAACCAAGGTTTGGATTGCACCATTAATTGTATGAAACTTTTGCCCTTCTAAACAATTGGTAGTGAACTCTGTATGCATGGCAAAAGATTATAGGCATAAAGTAAACAGGATGCATGGCAGTTCTCTCAGTTCTCTGGCCATAAGTACATAGTGAAGAGCTAGAAACTTCAGTGTTCATTCAAGAAGAATACAAATGAAATCTTCTAAAGTTGATGTTAAAGAATCATCGCTTCGACACTGGTGATCTTTGCTTCTTCCAGTATAAATCATACCAACCCACTCACTCACTTGTTCAGCTATTCAATGTGTATTTCTTAGGAGAAAACTACTTACTTCTGAAATCATAACATTGCATTGGTGTTGCCACAAAATGGGGAAAACGTTTTATGGGGTAAGCTTAATTTTATTCTCTTTACCAGTTGATCGAATGGGGAGATGGATTGTCGCCGGAGGTGCTGCTATCGGCCTTGGGGCAGTTTGTTACTACGGATTGGGGATGTCCAACGAGATCGGAGCCATTGAAAAGGCCATGTAAGTAAAATACCCAAAATGTGTCGAGTTCTTGTGGTCACAACAAGACAGTTAAAAGCAATTTCAGTGAAATCAATCTATAGTTAGAGCTGTGTTTTTGAAAGTTCACTCTTTCTTTCTTTTTCTGAACATGACAAAACCGTGATTAAATGTGTGGTGCCCTTCTGCTTCGAGGGACTCAGAACCAGAAAGAATCTCTTGATTTGTCATTAATGATTCTGCTAAACCAGTGACCAAAAAGATACAGAAGCTACTGGTTTTGGCTGCAACCCAACCCCCCCAGTCAGCTGGGCTGGAGGGAGTTTGGATGAGGCAGAAAGATTTCTCCACCCGGCGCTGTCTAGCTTTACCAGTCAGGATGTTTCAGGGGCAGAGTTCAGCCAGCAAAGGAGCCAAGCAGTTCTGATCTGGCTGGCTTCTGTCCTGTGATGGCAGCAGGCCCGCTTTGAGCCTGGAAACTGGCAGAGTTTCAGCAAGAATCGGGTTACCCAGGCTGAGCCGAAAGGAGGGTTTAGGTGAGGGCTAGGGTGGGGAGTGTTTTGCAAAAATATTTTGGTGTCAGCAGTGGCATTTCCCCATCAACTTTTTAGGGGTTGGTTGAAAAACATTAAATCCATAGAGTGAACACTGACAGGTTTGGATTATCTATGTGACCATTGTAAGAAAGAAACGTAGCTCATTTTCTAAAAAGGCCTCATTTGTCCTCAGTGGCACCATCCCATCCATAATGTGACCCCTAAATGACTGAAATCATTTTAAAATGAAACCAAGAAAAAAATGGTGCTCAAATAGCAGTGGAGCAGAGAATCGGTGTTCTGTGGGAAGCAGATTGGGTATAACAGGGGCAGAAGAAGCCATGCTTTTCCTGCTATGTAGATGTATTTAAAGATGCATCTTCTCCAGCCCATCCTAGATGCGAGTCGTAAATATTCCGTTGGCCTATTCTGTGTTTAGGATGCAAGGAGGAAGTGTGATATGTGAAACATCTGTGCTTTTCTGATCGCTATTAGTCTTTTGAATAAATCATAACGGTAGCCATTGAAATTTTGGGTTTTGAAGTCAGAAATATAATTGGCTAGAAATTTTGGGGAGAAATGGTTACAGCAAAAGAGAAAATGGTTCTATTAAAGAGAATTTTCTCGCCTTAATCTACCCCCATCCCTACCCTATTCTGGTTGTGGCATGTTGCTATTTTAAAAAAAAAGGAGAGAGAAAAATAGGAGGACCTTTCCTTCTCATAGTTGTTAAAATGCCTTTGTACAGGTGCCTTTTTGAGCTAACACACAATGTAAAAGTGAACAAAAATTAATTGCCCAATGGGCAAATGATAAAAAACCAGCTGAGAGATCCAAAACTACTCTGTGGCTAGAGACATGTGGTTGCAGAGAAATATGGTCTCAGATTCCTCACATTGTATTTTTTACTGTCACCTTAATAACTAACATGACATCCACAACACATGCTATATTAAGGGAGCAAAGGGAGTGTCACAAACCCATTTCATTGAAAGCCTGGATTGCAAGTATTGAAAACATTTTTTCTTCCTTCAGAGTGAAAACTTGCTACTTGCTGTATTCTTGCCCCCTTTAACATATTCATATAACTTAAATATATTCTGTTTGTTTCCAGCATCTGGCCGCAGTATGTGAAAGACAGAATCCGTTCCACCTACATGTATTTTGCAGGAAGTGTTGGTTTGACAGCATTGTCTGCTGTTTTAGTTAGCAGATCTCCAGCCCTCATGGGGCTAATGATGAGGGGGTCTTGGCTGGTAAGTTCAGTTTTTTTGGTGTTCTCTATCTAACATCGGTTAGAATGCATCTCTCAAAAGAATTCTTCAACCTCCTGTTGACTGAGTTAAATTTTCTCATAACCTGTAGGGGCTCTCTAAATCGCAAGTGATGAAAAGACCAATAGGTGGACAGGATTCAATAAAATATCCCATGGTTTTGACCCTATTTGAGTGGTGCTGCTTCTCACAGAGAACCCAGGGAACTGTAGCATAGGCGTGCTCAGTTAGTTGCCCGCTTGCCAAATGAAAAACGTCAAAATATTACGTGTTGTTTCATGTGTGAGAGACTGTTTCTGGAGTGAAGCACTTACGGCCAGGTTTGCACAGAGCCGGGATTAACACAATCTCTCTCACGCTGCTTAGTTAACAATTAAAACAGGTGGGTTTTCAGTATTGATGCTGAAGTCTGTCCGCACAGTGAGGGACAAGTATTGCATGTTCTTTTGGGGGGCAGGCGTGTTCTTCCAGAAACAAGGAGATTTTATACCTTGTTGGAATATAATTTATTTTGCCAGGGATGGCACTTGGTCGGCAGCAGATCTGTGCTTGCTATAGGTTAATCGCCTATTAACACAGCCCCTTCAAAGCTTATCTTCCTAATTTCTTTAACAGTGTGGTTGGAAATAGACGTGGAGAAACAAGGGACCTAGTTTCACCACATGGCAGTAAATTGAAGAGTTTGCAGTCACATGCTGAAGCGGTGATGGCATTATGCTGCAATCCCAACCCCAGTTACGTGGGAATATGCTCCACTGAATTTTCTGGGATTTATTTCTGAATAGAGATGGATGGGACTGCAGCATAAGCCTCAAATCTCACTTTTTAAAACACCCAGTATCTGCCATCTTGCCAAAAAAAACAACCTGAAGATCCATTGTGCCCACTAGAGGGAGCTGCCGCTAATTTAGTCAAATATTGCCTTTGCGTGGAAGGTTTCGGCAAAATAATGTGTGACTGAAACACACTGGCTAGGAAGCAAATGTATTGCACAAGTATAGCCATTGCCAAAGCAGAATTGGACGAAGCTGCCTGAATAGGACCTTTGTGACACGAGTATAATTTCCTGCTATGTTATCTGGGGAAAGACCCCGAGTGAATATTGCCGTATCATAAGTGAACTTTAGTCAGCTGTAAAATGCTTAGTAAAAAAACAAAAACAAACCCAAAAATATAAAACAATTTGCTAGTAATAACAACAATCTTTTACAGGCAATTGGTGCGACATTTGCTGCAATGATTGGTGCTGGAATGCTGGTTAGATCAATAGATTATGAACAGAGCCCTGTCCCTAAACATCTGGCTTGGATGCTGCATGCAGGTAGGTGGCTTCTGATTTTCCCAAACAATTATTGTTGTTGCTGTTGTTGACCTCAAATGTAAGTTGCGTTGAGAATTCCCCTGATCAGCTCCCTGATTTATTTATTGATTCACTGAAGGATGGATAGTTCTCACTTGCCGTCAGAAACATACTTGACAATCCAGCTGATTTGGTGTGGAGCTGTAGAATAGTGCTGAGGTTAAAATACATTTAGAGGGAGGCAATCAAGGGTTGTTGTTGTTGTTGTTGTTGTTGTTGTTGTTGTTGTTAGAATGTATATACTGCCCTATACCCAGAAACACTGGCCTTAAAGACACATGCCATCTAGTGTGAAGATATTTAAACATGCAGTTATCAGGTTCCAAACACCATGCACGCAGTTCCACATCCATATGTGGCAATCTTGGCTTCTCCTGGTGTCATTTCTTTCTGCCCCCCCCCCCCCCAAAAGCCCTCAGGTCCAAAGGTTGGATCCCTCAAGAATAGCACCCCTGGAAGGGCAAGGGATAACTTGCTAGAAGCTGGACAGTCTTCATGCATGCATGGAAGTGGGTTTTAAAAAGATATATATTAAGGAATTTTTCTATTACAAAACATATGTACCTTTCACAGTCTGTCTCTTCTCTCCACTTTTAATTCATAGAGTCTTATTCTCAGTTCATTTACATTTAGGGAGTGACACTTTTGTCATAGACATCTTGCAGTCTGGGGGGGGGAGGGGGTCAGATGGGATCCAGAGCGTCTGTTGCAGTTCCCTTGCAGTGTTCAGTTCTACAGAATTTTCATGGCATCTAGCATAGACTTGGGTTGTTGTTGACTCATAAGGGTGTCGTGGAACTCCAATCTGAGGAAGCCTGGGGTGATTTAAAATATTGGCACTTGAGGCCAACGTTGCAGCAGGGTGAAAATGTGATTGCCTCATCACCAGTCGGTAGTTAACTAGGTTTGCCATATTTCAAAAAGTAAAAACCAGGACACGCTGAACATTGTTGAGCTTGTTTTAGGAAGATCCCAAAATTGTTGAGCTGTTTTTAGGGGAAACCCAAAAGCGTTCTTCAACCGTGATTTTTCGATTGACGTCTTAAGATGGCTTTGACATCCCAGTAATGTCCGGGAAAATCCAGACATATGGCAACCCTAAGTTAACTTTGCCCAATACGTATTCCCATTTATCTAACTTGTATCCCAAACTTACAACACTGATTTGTTTCTAGGGCAGCTGACAGTGTAGTAAAACATAAAAAGTTCGAACTAAAACAGCAACAGGCGATTTAAATAGATGGCAAGTCTAAGCTCCTCTAAGTTCGGTTTCTGTTCGCAGTCCTTAAAAGCCTTGATGTGCCATGGATGCAGTTGAGTAACTGAATTAATATTTGTGCCTCTTTCTTCCCTCAGGTGTCATGGGTGCCGTTGTGGCTCCCCTTACTCTACTGGGTGGCCCCCTGCTTATTCGAGCTGCTTGGTACACAGCAGGAATCGTTGGTGGTCTCTCGACTGTGGCTATGTGCGCACCGAGTGAGAAGTTTCTGAACATGGGAGCGCCACTGGGAGTGGGCTTTGGCCTCGTGCTTGCTTCTTCCCTTGGTCAGTGGATGATGTTGGGTGTAGAGTGTGATTGACCTGCCTAGAATCAAGCTTGCTTTATGCATTCCATCTGTTCCTTAACTGTCAGGGAAGTGGGAACGGCTGAAAAGCCGAGAGGGGAGAGAGGCAATTATAGAGAGCCTAAAGAGTTTATCAGCAGTCTCTCATCCGACTCAGAGGAGGAAATAGGGACGGGGGAGCCAGTGTCCGGAACTAGCTTCTCCCAGATCAGAGGAAGTAGGAGGGGTGCACTACGGCGATGGGCCTGCTGGGGGAGGAGGAGTAAAAGATTGGCAGTCGAGACATCTGATTGAGCTAGGCACGGACGTGTTTTTGAACTCTTGTAACAGCTTTGAACTTTTGGCAATAAATTTTCAAGACAGAAATGGCTGTGTGCCGGGAAAGTTATCTCTGCTAGCTTTGGCCGCATAAACCCCTTACATTAACAAATGTGTTCCGAAAATTTGTGTTATGTACATTTTTGCTGGTTGGCCATCTACGTTTCTCGGCATATTAAAAATGTTCTGTTTGAAATCAGACCTACTCAGGTTTGTATGTCGCTCTGGCTCTCCCTCCCGCCCCACAGTGAGCTTGTAAAGAGCAAATATCGGACATCTAAAGTAAGAAAAAGGGAGGCTGATTATAAGTAACATGTCCTCAGTGATTTCATGATCAATATCTTATTTAGATAATGCTTTCCATTCAATGGTGCATTTTGCATATGAAAGCACTGTTTGCATGTGGCATAACTGTGTGTGTCCCCAAAATGCATACTTGGTTCTTGATAGCCTTTGTGTATATCTTCCAGGATCAATGTTCTTTCCTCCTACGACTGCTTTTGGCGCCGGCCTCTATTCTGTCGCTGTTTACGGTGGCTTGATACTTTTCAGCATGTTCCTGCTCTATGACACCCAGAAAGTCGTACACCGTGCAGAAACTCAACCTCTGTATGGCGTAGGGATGCAAAAGTATGACCCCATCAACATGTAAGTGCTTCCTCTTGATAAACGTGACGCAAATGAAACATTTAGAGAATCCTAGTCTTCTGGAATACAAGAAACTGTGTGCATGCTATGTTTAGGTCTGCCTAGAAGTCTATAGTAGTAATAATAATAATAATAATAATAATAATAATAATAATAATAATTTATTATTTGTAGCCCGCCAATGTGGCTGGGTTTCCCCAGCCACTCTGGGCAGCTTCCACAGAGACCAAAAATACACTAAAATGTCACACATTAAAAACTTCCCTGAACAGGGCTGCCTTAAGATGTCTTCTGAATGTCAGGTAGTTGTTTATCGCTTTGACATCTGATGGGAGGGCGTTCCACAGGGCGGGCACCACTACCGAGAAGGCCCTCTGCCTGGTTCCCTGTAGCTTTGCTTCTCGCAATGAGGGAACCACCAGACCTTTTAATAAAGGGTGCCTTGTCATTCTTTTCAGGGATTGCTTCTTAGAAGGTTAGGAAGATGAGGAGCAGCTGCACCAGGAGGCCGTGTGCAATAGACAACCTCTGATTTTCATTAGCTATCGCCAGTAAAAACAACCCTTTGTGTTACAGGCTTAGAACAGCTGTTACCTAGTTTAAGGAGAGCAATTTCCAGGCCATTCTGCAAGAAAGCTTTGCAAATACAGCCGTACCTTGGAAGTCATATGGAATCTGTTCCGGAAGTCTGTTCGACTTCCAAAATATTTGGAAACCAAAGTGCGGCTTTGTATTGGCTGCAGGAAGCTCCTGCAGCCAATTGGAATCCCCGTTGGACGTTTGGGTTCCAAAACATCTGAGTACCAAGGCGTTTGGGATCCAAGGTACGACTGTACTGGTGGCAGCAAGGAGTATACAAGAGGAGTACAGATGACTGGGGAGGAAGCCATTTGTGGATAGTATTCACTAATATTTGTTTGTATACACTAGTAAGGTCCGTGAACTTAGTTTGCTGTGTTTTTGTCTCAAAACCGCGAATGGACTTCAGTTTGAACACCAGGGTGCTGTGCCAAATCATTTGCATCATTCTTTTTTCCTTGCTAGAGGACAAGGAAAGTTTGTTGAACTAATGGCTGCTTTTCTTGTCTTTCAGGTGTATGGGTATATACATGGATACTCTAAACATCTTCATCAGAGTCGCCACCATGCTTGCTACCGGCAGTGGCAACAGGAGAAAATAGACCGCAACTTCCTTCCTTGGGCCAAACTGATAGCTCACCAAGAACTTTGGCTTGTCTGATTAGCACATTATATCTCCTAAAACTGCCGCTGGGTTGGAGGCAGCTTTCATGTAGCAGTCAGATATTCCTAGCACTTCCACATGACCTTTTAAGGTGTTTTCGGAGTAATGTGATTTGGATCTTAACACGAGTGGAAAGTAAATTGCTGCATGCCATTAAATCATTTCTCCCTGATTTGGGGGGGTTTGGAAATGTGTAAGAAGTTTATTTTAAAATATGTAGATTTGTAGCCGGTGTAAGTTTAACTTCCTCCTCTTCAAAGGTGAAGTTGTGGTCTTAACTCCGTATATAGGAGCAGACCCAAAGGGCACTGCATTTAAACCAAAATTAACGTCAAAGGGAGCTGTATTTGGAAGTTATTTGCAACAGATTGTGCTCCGCAGCATACTCTTTGGTGGTAACTGAATGTAACATACTCAGGACTGATAACAGAAATGGCTAATAAAATAAAACCTCTAAAAGGATATTTGTTAGGATCCTCTTTGCTTTCCCTTGCAGACAATTGGGGAACTTACCAGCAGACTATATTGTATTTGTACTACTGTCACACAAATGCCATCAGCTAAGTGTTTCTTCTCTTTGAAGAAATTGTGGAAGCAACGCTGAAGTGTAGGTTAACTCAAGAGTTGCTTTTCGCTATCGCTAACAGCAAGGGTAAAGGAATCAATCTGAGCATTTCTGACCTGCATTTTCCTTCAAAGTCAAACTGGGACACAATTTTAACTTTGAAGCCCTCATCCCTCTATTCCGGGCTCAAAATGTTACCTATCGACTGGCAGTTTCTTTTGATATTTAACTAAAGACATGTAGCCTCCTTTACAGAACACTGATTTCTAAAAGATGTCTAATTCAAGAGCCACACTTCTGAAAAGAATATTTTTTTAAAGCTGGGAAAGCAGATGTATGTGAATTCATTCATCAGACGGAACAGAAGTTATTTTGGAAATTGCTGGACCTCTTTGTTACCATAGTACTCGTCTGTTATTTTTAAGGATTGTGGCACAGCAATTCAGTAACTTTATTTTCCATCCGCCTTTGCCATTTGTGCTTGTACCAGCTTCTGAAACAATAAAGTCTTAGCTGAGAAATTTATTGGTCTTGTTTTCTGTAAGGTGCTACAGAGATACTTTACTTAAAACTGTACTTTTAAAAACACTTTTCATATACTTGAAGGCATATACTTTTCTCCTTTTTAGGGGAAAATTGAGTGTTCACAGGTCGTACTCTGTTTAGTAATCTGCCAGCTCCATAGAGCTCTCCTTTCGCTCCACCAGGCATCCATATTTGGGGCATTTTTTGTTTCCTTGTGTTTTACGCCTATAGTCTCAGAGGCTTCTGGATGTTGTTGGGGAGGGTGGGGAGCCTTTGGAAGTCGCTAAAACCGTCGGAAGGGGTTTTCCTTGAGAGGAGACATGTTTTTGGAGATGGGTCTTTCTGCAGACCCATCAGAGTCTGGGGACCCTGGGCACTTGTGCAAGGGATCCTGGTATATGCCCTGAATCCAGCATCAGCGACTCCCTCACCTGCCCAGGTGTAGGAAACCTGAAAAGCTTGCTCCAGCACTCCTAGAGGTTCTGGATGGAATCTACACACATATAAAAAATGATGTGAAAATGCTTTATGTTAACGTTTCGAAAAATAAATTGAAATTACCATAGCTCACTGTTACCATCTAGTGTCACGTTTGTATATTGCACCTTACAACAAACTTAAAACGTTTTATCTGCAGCTATATAGCTGGGTCCCTGGTACACTGGGAAAAGAGGGGAGGGGGCTGGCTCATGTCTACACGCCACAGGATGCCACCCTTTTGTTCTTGAAGGGCTGACCTATCTGGGACAGGCTCTTGGCTACCTGCAGCCTTACGTCCGATTCACCTGAAAGTGGTGCCTGGTAGGCCAAAACCGGTGCCAGATAGGCCACGTTTCCAGGTACGCCAAAAAAATGAGCCCTCGGCACCCTGACCTGCATGTCACGGTTTTCGCCAAAAATCCGCCGTCGTCCGATTCACTCGAAAACGGCACCAAACACCTGCAAATGGCCCCCTGCAACTTTGGGTGGTGGAAACACCACGTTTTATGGTAGGCCAAAAAAAAAAGGCCTCGGCACCCTGACCTGCAGGTCACGGTTTTCGGCAAAATTACAACGTCCGATTCACTCCAAAACGGCGCCAAACACCTGCAAGTGTTCCCTACAACCTCTGGCATTGTGAACGCCACGTTTCACAGTAGGCCATAAATTGATGTCTGATTCCCTTGACAACGGTGCCAAACACCTGCAAATGGCCACCTGCAGCGTTTGGCACTGCAAACGTCGCTTTTCCTGGTAGGCAGTGGCCAATTTGCAGGTGTTTGGTGCCATTTTTGAATGAATTGAAATTGAAATTGTCACTTGTACAACTTGTATACAGTGAGATTACATGAGCACCCCCCACTCAGCTCTCTTAGTCTTAATTCCCCTCGTTTACTGATGCACATCCACCAAACCCGAAAGTCAGTTGCCCTGTTGTTATCTTTTCATTCAGCAGCCTAACAGCCCATGGATAGAAGCTGTTCTTTACCCTGTTGGTGCAACTAATCATGCTTCTATATCTTCTGCCTGAGGGCAGGAGATCAAGAAAGTGCCGGCCAGGGTGTGAATCATCCCTAAGAATTTTCCTCACTCTCCTGATGCAACGTTCTTCCGTGATGTCATCCAGCAGATTCATGGGACAGTCCATAATATCTTATGCTATATTCACCACCCTCTGTAGGCACTTCCTATTAGATGATGTCAAACCAGTGTACCACACCATGATGCAGTATGAAAAGACACTTTCTATTGTGGACCAGTAGAAGGAGATCATCAAATGTTGATTGACATCGTTCTTTCGCAATACTCTGAGGAGATAGAGTCTCTGTTGAGCTTTCTTAACCACCTGGGTTGTATTGATTTTCCAAGTAAGGTTTTCACTGAGGTAAACTCCTAGGAATTTAAAGGAAGAGACTCTTTCCACACAGCCCTCCCCAATGTACAGCAGGGCTAGCTCTCTCTTCCTCCGAAAGTCCAACACCATTTCCTTTGTCTTTCTGATATTAAGGTGCAAGTTGTTCCCTAGGCACCATGTAGATATTTTTTGGACCTCCCCTCTATACGCTGATTCGTCTCCACCTGTTATTAAACCCATTATGGTAGTGTCATCTGCAAACTTAATAATTGCAGTAGACGGGTCAGATGATACACAATCATATACGATGTCGGAATTTTGGCGAAAACCGTGACCCCCTGGTCAGAGCGCCAATGGCTCATTTTCTGGCCTACGTAGAAACATGGCGTTCGCACCACTAAATGCTGCAGTAGCCAATCTGCAGATGTTTGGCGCCGTTTTCGAGTGAACCGGTGCAGGTGCTGCATTTCCTGGTGGGCCCCAAAATGAGCCCTAGGTGCCCTGACACAGTTTTTGCCAAAATTCCAACGTCTGATTCACTCGAAAACGGCACAAAACACCTGCAAATTGCCCCCTGCAGAGTTTGGTGCTGCATACGCCGTGTTTCCACGTAGGCCAAAAAACGAGCCATCAGATTAGTTTTCAGAAATTGGGCAAATGCCCTGTAAAACCAGCCACAGGGGTTAAATAGTGCCGAAAATGCCTTTTAAAAACCCTCCAAAAATTTCTTGTAGCTTTAATGTCTGTGGTGCATTTGAGTGTTCCACAGGGGGAAACGAAAGCTTTGACCCCCAGTCCCTTGAAACCATTGATGGGTTGTGAATCATAGGCATCTACAATGGCTGTGCTCCTTTGAGCAAAGAAAGGTGTGCTACTGTCACACCTTATTTTGAACTTCATTGTTTTTTAAAAGCACTCATTATGCATGGCCTTCTGGACTTTGACACCATCCTGATGAGACTGCACGCCTTCAGCCCGGGAGGTGCTTTACAAAAGTATTTGCAAAGGTTCAAATCCTTCTGTTAATCATAAACTCCAACATTATAGTGCTGTCTTAGAATTTTATTATTTACAGTTCATAATGCTCTGATCCTGGAATGCCACAGTGTCATAAATTAACCTAATATGTACTTGTGCCGGGGGGGAGGGGATCATATGAAAACAGATGTATTGAAATATGGGTAATATTATTTCTGTCGGCAGTGACAGATTTAGAGAAGATGTTAAGACCGTATATATTATTTTTGTTGGTTTAATAAATTAATATATGATGTTCATTTCCCGCCCCCTGTCACCTGTTGTACTATTCTATAATGCACAGTAAAAATTAAGATTAAATACCTTATTGGCCCGAATATAAGCCACACCTCTTTTCCAAATTCAGGACCTTAGAAAAATTGGCTTTTATGATATCGCTGCTGAAACAGACATACAGTAAAGCGGAACAACAACGAAAGTTTTATTGCCGATTTGCAAGCTTAAGACTGTTCATTTGCCATTTACGGGTGTGAGAGCCTGCGGAATTGTTGCAACTGAATATCATTTTGCGATTTTAGCGATTTTGCAGACTTGCAAGATCAAAGGCTCAAATTGGCTTGGAGTTATGATTCTACCAACCGCATCAATTTTCAGCCTGTAAACCAATTTTAAGGGAGAGGCTTATATTCGGGTATTGTCTTTTTTTCCTCTTGAATTTTGAGGTGCGGCTTATTTGCCGGTGTGGCTTATATTTGGGCCAATATGGTAATGATAATATTCTCTCTACCAGAGTGATCCATTGTGGGAATAGGTTTCTGCACGCGGAAAAAGCCTACTGGCATTAGATGATTGTGTGTTGCACATGCTTCAATGTACACAGGATTGCTTGCCACCAGGGTGGATTTGATTGAAATCTAATCGATTTAAATCACTAGTCAGTAAGACTTGATTTAAATCTCCCCCCCCCCCCGAAAGAATCATTCTTGCTGGTATAATCTTAATATTTACAACCAGATGAAGGGACAGTGCGAGTTACAGTTTAAAATATCTGGTGGGCTGAAGTATGACTACTGCTATGGAATAAAGCTATATGTTATGTACTGAAGTTCTCACCCCCCAGCAGGGGGATACTGTAGATAGTTATGCAAATAGGGGATCGAAAGTGACGTTCAGTGATTGGATAGTTTTAGAAAATTGTTACAGTTACGTTGCACTGGAGCTCTATATAAGCAGGCTGACTGAAGCCTTCGGTTCAGTTCTGTTCTGGCCTGTGAATAAACAAGAACTGTTTGAAGAATTGCTGTGTCGTCTGATATGTTCACCCACAACTTAACACTATACATCTCAGACCCTCCAAGTGTCACTGTTTTCCAGGGAGAGTCCTGGATTGACAGAGGCTGTCCTGGTTTCTGATGCGATCCTGGAATGTCCTGCTTCTATAATGTACATAATCAAGGATAATCAAGGATGAAAAATTGGTGAAAAACATCACTCCCTCTGTCAAGGGACAGAGTTTATGGGAACTGTAGTCTCCTGATTGGAGAAAGCAATTGTCCTCCCTGAATCCTATAAAAGTCTCCAGGCTTGTGAAACAAGTAGACCTTTTCCCCTCGCAAGGCCTCCCTCTCTTTCCGCCTTCCCTGTCAGGGAAGCGGGGTTTGATTTATTAGTCCCAAAATCCCCGATCTGAGCAGTGAAACTGCTTTATGATATAGATATATATATATTGGCAGACATCCAGCTCTGAGCGTGGGAGCAAGGGTTGGCTATCTGTTAATCCTGAATAGACCAGTACAAAGGCCGAGGCTCCTACAGCAATCATGTTTTATCATACCGGGCCGCCCCGATAAATAAACGTTGCATCGCTGTTGGTGAACAGCAACGACTGCCTGAGTCTCTTTGGGTGACAGTCTGCAGCCGGGTAGAACCATGAAGTTTTTGAAACTCCTCGGCTTCCTAGCCATCTTGATTCTCTGCCTCGGGACCTTTTCAGCTGAAAGTGCAGGTAAGCTATGGACTCCACAGCTGGGAAAACTTGGCAGGGCTTTATTTTCACAAGGACTTATTTGCCGGGTTGCGCCAAAAGTCTCTCCGACCCAGTCCAGCAAATAAGTCTTGAACTTTAAAGGTGCAAATTATTTGAGGGTACGGCTTATAGTCGGGCCAATACGGCACTTGCTCATTTTTAGATGTCTGATTATTCGCACAGGCCTTTCAAACCTGAGATCCTTTGCCAAGCAGCTCTTACCAATGCGTTAGCTGTCATAATGTGTTTTTTTTTAGTCTGAATGATACTTTATATGAAAGTGCAATTAATATTTATATTAAATATACTTATAAAATATATTTTATAATATATTCAGATCAAATAAATATTGGTTTATTTTTAAATAAATGAATATCCTATGCCCAAATAGGCTATTTCAGGTTCTAGCATGGGGAACAGGGTGGAACTTACGACAAGATTCAAACATCTGCTCCATTATTTGTTCATGGTTGGCATAAAATTATTAGCCTGCTTGTATTTTTTTTGTTCCATATGCTTTCTTTTTATATTATATTGATTCTGTGATTGATATCTGCAATTGTTTATGTCAGGGGTTCCCAAAAACAGTGGTATACAGACCACCAATGGTCCATGAGTTTCATTCAGGTGGTCTGTGTTTCATATTATATTCTGAATTGTACTTAAAAAAATAAAATAAAATGTTATCTTGCAAGTTGCTTTGGACACAATCTTGTGGAGAAGCAGCATACCAGTGACTGAAAAGAGCAAAGAGAAGTATATCGGAACTTATGGGGATTATTTTGTATACCTCATAACTAGTGATATGCGTGAAAAGAATAACCAAAACATGGGGAATGGGGAAATTGCCCTCAGACTGCCAAAGATAAAGAACCATTATTTCACCAGTGAATATTCTGAAAATTGTGGTTCCCAGGGTGGGTGACGAGCATTTAAAATACACTGAAAACAGCTTAAGAAACTTAAAAAATAATAATTAGTTGTGTTAAAGATGCATTTCTGATGGCAATCTGAGTAAAATCACGGAAAGCTACACATCCTCTGTTTCTCCAGGCCACAGTGCTGGGCTTCCTTCTGCAGTCTTCAGAATATGAGCCTAGAATTTAACCTCTACAACACCTGTTTTTGTTTTGTTTTTTTGCTATTTCATAAGTAGGAATGGCAACAACAAAACGCTGCCATGTCTCCTCACGACCTAAGAGGTGCCCTCATTTCAGAGTGCCTGCCTGCCAGCCAACCATCGCCCAGTTTTCTTCACAAGTGAAACTCATAATTCTGTGGCCTCATTTGGCTAGCTTCATGTGCCAGAGGCAACCCCTTAAAAATAAATATTTGCTGTACTTCTATAAGACTAAGTTTGCTCGCAGAGGGAGCGAAGTTTGTCACCAATCTTTCATCCTTATCTTTCTTTACGTACATTACAGATTTTCATTCTTGGCTGGTTATTCATAGTAAAACAACAACAACAAACCTATGGTTACGTGAAACATAATAAACACACAAGACCTGACCGGCTGTACTTTTGAATAAATAAAGTATACTATTCATTGTATCAAACTGTAGATTTCAACGTCTCATAAATTTCAATGAAAAAGCAGAAGACCCAGTGGATCAGTTCATTCTCTAGTCAGTTCATGCATAAGGTCTTACATGTATAAGTGTCTATTCCACCTGTCTGTTCATAGAGTCCAATAATCCACATGAAGGGTTGTTACAGACTGTAACCATTACTATGCTATAAGATCCACTATCCTGTAATATTACATATGAGCCTGTTCTCCTGATGAAGCCTAGGATGGCAAAATAAGGCTAATATACATGTATGGGCCTTATGCATGAACTGACTAGAGAATGAACTGATCCACTGGGTCTTCTGCTTTTTTCATTGAAATTTATGAGATCTTGAAATCTACAATTTGATACAATGAATAGTATACTTTATTTATTCAAAAGCACAGCCGGTTACGTCTTGTGTATGTATTGGTTATTCATAGTGGCTCAATCCCTCTGCCTCTTGGCTCTTTGCATCTAGCATGCTTTGTGCCCAACTCTCTCTCTCTCCCTTTTAAAGTGGATTTGTTGCACTAGGGTGCTAGAGCACACCAATTTCCAGGAGGGATTCAAGCACATACTGTGCATTTAGGTTTGTGCTATCTGAGTGCACTAAAATGCTCCATCACCCGAGCGCAACAAATCCACTTTTTTAAAAAAATGATGAGACGTATTGCAGTTAGGAAAGTGACGGGAAAATGCATGGTTAAGTGTGGGATGAATGAATAACAGGAAGATGCATAAGCATCCGTTAAGCAAATGCAGGATGAATGCTTATTGTCGTATAACCGCCCTGCAAGCAAGTCTGAACAAATGCTCAATAAGGAATGGATATAATCTAACCTCTGTGTAAGCAAATCAGGATAAATGCTGACTAAATAAGCCAAAGCCCTTCCTATCTTGTTCATAACTGACATAACTCTCTAGATAGATGAGAGAGAGAGAGAGAGAAGTAACTAACAAAACAGACATTTCTTTCTTGCTTGCTTTCTTTTGATACTTTATTGAAATTCGTAGATATCATAAACAATATTAGGTAAAGAAAAAAGAAAACAATCTTGTACAAACAATCTTATGTAAATTTACAGAAATAAATTGGTTCAAACTTATATAATCTCTTTTGTCCTTACTTCTTACAAAGATATAATAGACTTCCCATCATTTCCCGATGTATTTTACCTTTCTAATGTCAAATGTACTTATCATTATTACCTTAATCTTTTTATATTTTCTTATACTTTCCTAAAACAGTCATACCAGTTTTTCTTATTTCTTGTTTGTTAATTTACACAGGGGTCATTCAAATGTTGCCATAGATATTATACCACTATTATGTTTTTGTAAATATCTCTTAAACATATCCCATTTTTGAATAAATGATTGTTTTGTTTTACCTCTTATTCTATTAGTCAACTGTGCCATTTCTGCGTATTCTAATAATTTATTCTGCCATTCCAATAAAGATGGTACTTTCCCCCCTTTCCAGTACATTGCAATCAGTATTTGGGCTGCGGCTGTTGCATATAGAAAGATTTCTTTTACATTTTTTGGTATATCTTTACCTAACATCCCAAGCAAGAAGGCTTCTGGTTTTTTAAAGAATGTTAATTTGAAGATCTTTTTCATCTCATCATAAATGAGATTCCAAAACTCTTTAATTTTTCTGCATGTCCACCACATGTGATACATATCTCCTTCAAATTCCCCACACCGCCAGCATTTATTTGAGATATCTTTATACATCTTTGAGAGTTTTGATGGAGTAAAATACCTTCTCAATTGCATCTTCATCAGATTTTCTTTAACGGTATAACATGCTGTGAAGTTCATATTTGCTTTCCGTAGAGTTTCCCACTCACTCATCGGGATACTGTGACCTATGTCCTGAGCCCATTTTATCACCACTGCCTTAACCACCTCCTCCTTGACTTCCCAGTCAAGGAGGAGTCACTACACCTTTGAAATTATCTTAGTATTATTGTTTAGTAATTCTCTTTCGAATTTAGAGGGCTCAGTGACAAAACCGTTTTTTTAATCTTGCTTCAATGCAGTGGCGTAGCGTGGGTTGTCAGCACCCGGGGCAAGGCAAGTAATTTGCACCCCCTAACCCGTGGATTTGCGCCCCCTAACCCTAACCCCCAGAAGTTGCGCCCGGTGTGGCCGGCCCCCCCTGCACCCCCCACGCTACGCCACTGCTTCAATGTTTCGAAGAGTTGGTGGTACTCTAGCTATCCCAAAAGTTGATTTTTAATTTCATCATAGTTCTTAAGCTTTAATTGATTACCATCCTCTGTTAATAAAGAGTTCTACGTCAACCAGCTTCCTTTCATATTTTTCTTCTTAACAGCCTTCGCCTCTGGGGGAGAAATCCAGTGTGGGGTTTTGGGTTCCAAAACAGACATTTCAAATTCTTACAGCAAAACACTTCAGCTTCCACCTTCATCCACTGCCCCTATAAAAGTGCATCTGTTCTTAAGGTGGCAATTCTACAGCTGTGAGGATGGGAGTGCTCAGAAGACCTTCATTTGCCGAAGCTAAGCAATGCTGGTTCTATCCTCCAGGCTGAGGCCATGCAAGGCTTAACATGTGTGGCATATCCATCCTGAAGTTCTCCCTTGTTGCTACATTGTTGAATTTCTGGGCCTCTCTGTAGCAGGCAGCTCTATAGCCTGTAGGATTCATCAATAATTGCATTCCATCTCCAAAGTTCTAGAACTGCTCCCTTGGAAACGGCATCATTCTTATTAGAGCAACTGATCAAGGCGGGAGCTGCAAAGTTTTGCTGTAAGAATTTAAAATTTCTGTTCTGTTAGTCACTGTATATGATTTTAGTTATTTACTGCACCCTACCAGGATTCAGAACAAACTTGTCTGAAGTGCTGTTTGATGCTTTCACAACTTATTATCTATTATCTATCTATCTATCTACCGGTATCTATCTATATTTTCCCCTAATATTTATCAGCAACATTTTTTTAAATCATTCCCTAGGTCCTAAAAGTAGAAGAATTTGCTGCCACAAAATGAAGACTGCACATCACAAGAGAAGTATGCTTTTGTTAAATGATGAACAAAGATATGGTTGTCCGCCGGGCATTCCTTAATGCAAACCACACCAAACGCCCACTGACAGAAACTAGAATGAAACTAAAGGAACTTTTTTTTTATTGTGATAATAATTTTTTATTGATTTTCAATTATAACCCAATAATAGCCTCATTATAACAATACCAATTTATAATACAATTACCAATATCAATCATTTAACCAAATTATATAATTCAGGTAAGGTGCCCCCCCCCACGTGCTAGAATTGATGATTTGATTATTTTCCTTGTTTCTGTGTTCCAAAATCTTATTGATCTCAATTACATTCTGGTCATAATAATAATCCCTTGTATAATTGTATATGAGACTAAGGGAAATGGAAGCAGTAGCCACTCACAACCCACTCGTTCATGGAGCCAAGCCTCATGCCATTTGTTGCTTCCTAACTCATAAAATTTTCAGTATGGATGGCATAGGAAATACCATCCCAAAACTGTGATGGTAGCTATAAATTACTGCAATTGCATGACATCAGGTTTTTCTGATGTAAAGGTAAAGCTTAGGTCAAGGACTCCTGGACGGTTAGGTCCAGTCGAGTTCAACTATGGGGTGCTGCACTCATCTCGCTTCAGGTGAGGGAGCTGGTGTTTGTCCACAGACAGTTTCCTAGTCATGTGGCCAGCATGACTAAACTGCTTCTGGCGCAACTGGACGAGTGCCAGAGCTCACAGAAATGCCATTTACCTTCCCGCCACAGCGGTACCTATTTATCTACTTGCACTGGTATGCTTTCAAACTGCTAGGTTGGCAGGAGCTGGAACAGAGCAGAGCTCACTTTGGGTACTACTTTTTAAGGAGAATGTCCATACAGTGGTACCTTGGGTCACAGATGCTTCAGGTTACAGACTCCGCTAACCCAGAAATAGTACCTCAGGTTAAGAACTTTGCTTCAGGATGAGAACAGAAATTGCACGGCGGCGGCAGTGGGAGGCCTCATTAGCTAAAGTGGTACCTCAGGTTAAGAACAGTTTCAGGTTAATAACAGACCTCCAGAACAAATTAAGTTATTAACCCAAGGTACAACTGTATCTGTGGAACGCGGGTGGCGCTGTGGGTTAAACCACAGAGCCAAGGACTTGCCGATCAGAAGGTCGGCAGTTCGAATCCCCATGACGGGGTGAGCTCCCATTGCTCGGTCCCTGCTCCTGCCAACCTAGCAGTTCAAAAGCACATCAAAGTGCATGTAGATAAATAGGTACTGCTCTTGCGGGAAGGTAAATGGCATTTCTGTACGCTGCTCTGGTTTGCCAGAAGCAGCTTAGTCATGCCGGCCACATGACCTGGAAGCTGTACGCCAGCTCCCTCGGCCAATAAAGAGTGATAAGTGCTGCAACCCCAGAGTCGGCCACAACTGGACCTAATGGTCAGGGGTCCCTTACCTTTACCTTACCACTGTATCTATATGTCTATATGTCTATATGTCTATATATCTATATCTATATATCTATATCATCTATATCTATTTAATCAGTTACTTTATGAAAAGTCATTGCCCTCAACATTTCACATCATGGGATTTAGACAAACAGGAATAGGGAAGAACAAGAAAGACTGAAGATAAGTTCTGGAAACAGGAGAAGAAAAGACTGAGGTTGCTCTGCAAGTTCCGGAAGGACTGTCATACAGAAGAGGGGAAATAATTATTCTCTGCTGCACAGGGCCAGAGCTAGATTTATAGCTTTTTTAAGTTAAGGGAGCGTGGCTTAAGCTAGAGCATGAGGAGAAATGTCTTAACATGTATGCTAAATTCTTTCAGTTGAACATTCTCCACCTCTTTGTCTTACAGAGATTAATACCAGAAGTGCCAAGCGACACAACTGTGTGCCTTGTCAGAGATCCAGACATCCAAACATACCTCTTCCTGTTGGACCACTTCCTCTCAACTGAAGTGAAAGTTTCAGAAGATTTGGGCACACACATTTCATAAACGCACATGGCTTTGAGCTCACCCTTCCCGCCTTCATCCCCTCATTAAACTTTCTCCATCCATTCACAGGGTATTCTTGAGTGACGTTGACATCTGGATTTCTAACTGGGGGTTCCAAAAACTCAGTTTCAGCAGGTTATTTGCATTCCGCAACATTGTGCATGGTTGTGTCTGTTTGCAGCCCCAGAGAATTGTGGGAGTGAAGGGATGAAATTTGCAGACCGTATGCTGGCAAGCAACCCTTTCCTGTTGTTTTCATGGGGGAGTCATAGGGGAATATAGAGATGTAGGAACATCGCATGAAGTTTGTGGTTTTTCCACACTACATGTACATGAATGAAATTTAGTGTGACATTCCAGTATATTGGCCCCAAAGCCACAATTCCTTATTGCAACAAGTAGAAGGTAAAGGCACCCCTGACCATTAGGGTTGCGGCGCTCATCTCACTTTACTGGCCGAGGGAGCCGGTGTACAGCTTCCGGGTCATGTGGCCAGCATGACTAAGCAGCTTCTGGTGAACCAGAGCAGCACACGGAAACACTGTTTATCTTCCTGCCAGAGTGGTACCTATTTATCTACTTGCACATTGATGTGCTTTTGAACTGCTAGGTTGGCAGGAGCAGGGACCAAGCAACGGGAGCTCACTCCGTCGAGGGGATTCAAACCGCCGACCTTCTGATCGGCAAGCCCTAGGCTCTGTGGTTTAACCCACAGCGCCACCCGCATACCTCTATTGCAACAAGTACTGCGGTGTGAAAATAACACTAGAAAACAGGGCAGAAGTGTTAGCATTATAATTAGGAAAACTGATGCACTGTTCCTGTGTCTGAATGCACCCAGAGTATCTTGCCCTGTCGGTGTCATGGCTCTGCTATCCTTGCATCATGCTCTCCAGACCCCAATCCCAGATAAATAAAAGACCACTAAGTCTGGTTGGGATCGAAACAGGCCACAACGTTATGGAATTCAGAATCTTTTATTAAAAAATAATGTTTCAAAATGGAGGGCGTCTTATACACAGACAGTACATTGGTAGGACTTTGGATTGGTTGGTGCAACGCTGATTGTCAGCGGCTATTGTGCGTGTTATTGTGGCTGCGTCATGTGCTGGTGCCGATTTCGCCTTGGCAATTGGGCGGGTGATTTGCGGCTTCTGCCGACAAGGGGACAGATGGTAGACAGATCTTGCGATGTATTCCCCCCTTTAAAAAGCTCAACAACTCTGGGCCATTCTCCCCATTTTCTTAAATTGGAGCCCCCCAAAATAGCGTCTTATACACGGGGGCATGTTATACATGGAAAAATACGGTAAATAATTATTATTATTATTATTACCCACATTAAGTCAATTCCTTTGCCCAAATCATCCCCCCCCCCCCAAGCTGGATGATCAAGGCGTCTGGGGGGCCCTTGGGACTCAATTCTTGCCATTATCAGGGACATAAACTGTTGCCACTTCATGCCCCAGCGGCCCAGCCAGTGAATCTGGGAGCCAGTTGGGAGCCCGAGCGCAGCCCCCAAACCAGTGGTGATGGCGTGCGTCTGTGCCCAGTGCCCAATACTGTGCCCGCATATCCAGAGGTTCTTGTTTTATTTTGGAATTTGTTCAGTGAAGATCTGTTGCTATTGAGCTTTCTCACCAATCAACTTGTTTCCACTCCAAAAGCATCAGATTCCATTCTTCGTTTTTGCTCTGCCGCCGCTAAGAGGGCTGGTCATCTCACTGAAATCAGTTTCACTAAATTAATTTTCATATTTCTATCCTATGCTTCCTTCAAAGAGCTCAGGGCTGCATACAAGGGGGTTACCCAATGTTATTTTCACTGGCAACTAGGAGGTAGCTTAGAGTAAAGTGAATAATTGAACCAAGCTCCTTTATAGACCAATCCTATACTCAGAAGTAAGTCCTACTGAGTTCAATGAGACTTCCTCCTGAGTAAACTAGGAAAGCCTAAGTGCCATTCATGGGAAATTGGGAATTGAACTCACCCCTCCCTTTTTCTTCTCCATTACTCACTCCGTACCACCCTAGCTCTCTTTTACCTACACCCTTGTGCAAATTAATTGAAACAAACAGTGTAGTTTATTGTACAAAACTCACAAACACGTACATTAGTAATGGATATGACCTCTGCTATTTTTAAGCAGCATTTGAACACGGTTAGGCATGGAGTCTACTAGTTTCAAACAGTCACTGTTGATTTTCGGATCCCTGTACCACACTTGAATCAGCGCCTGAATGAGCTTCTCCATCGTCGTACAGTCTACAGCACAGAGGCGACTTTTGCATATAGCCCACAAATTCTCAATGGGACTTACGTATGGGGAATTCCCTGGCCAATCAAGTACTGTATTTGCTGCTCTGTCATGAATCCCTTCATCACTTTCGATGTGTGACGGGGGTTAGGTCCTGCTGCAATATCCCAGTACCGTCAGGATACCGCTTTTCCAGCTCTGGAATAACTCTGTTTCGTAGAACCTCAATATATTGTGGCGAGCACATCATTCCTTCTATTGGCTGCAGGCTTCTGACACCATAATGATCAACTGACTTTTCGTGTTTACAGTGGTACCTTGGGTTAAGAACTTAATTCATTCTGGAGGTCTATTCTTAACCTGAAACTGTTCTTAACCTGAGGTACAACTTTAGCTAATGGGGCCTCCCGCTTCTGCCACTCTGCTGCCGCGTGATCTCATCCTGAAGAAGAAGAAGAAGAAGAGTTTGGATTTGATATCCCGCCTTTCACTCCCTTTAAGGAGTCTCAAAGCGGCTAACATTCTCCTTTCCCTTCCTCCCCCACAACAAACACTCTGTGAGGTGAGTGGGGCTGAGAGACTTCAGAGAAGTGTGACTGGCCCAAGGTCACCCAGCAGCTGCATGTGGAGGAGCAGAGACGCGAACCCGGTTCCCCACATTACGAGACTATCACTCTTAACCACTACACCACACTGGCTCTCAGTGTAAAGAAAAGTTCTTAACCCGAGGTACTATTTCTGGGTTAGTGGAGTCTGTAACCTGAAGCATCTGTAACCCGAAGTACCACTGTATTTTGAGCACAGGATTACGAGTAAGATAGAAAACATGCTTTGTTTCAGTTAATTTGCACAAAGGTGTATGTAACACAATACAGGTCTACTCAAAAGTAAGTTCCAGGACTTACTTCCAACTGTGGCATGTTTGCAGATCTTTTATTAGATTTCCTTCTGAGTAAAGCAGTTTCAGTACTGGGGAATTCTACACGGCAATGAATGGCCTTTAAGCACTTATCTCTGTGATTCACTCACTTTCATTTCACGGTGTGGGTGGGGTGAACAGTAGTTCAAAAACTAACCAGCAGAGGGCTGCCGAATCCAGAGGTATGAGCAGCCCCATTGCCCTGACCCACTTTGCATCAAACATATTTGTGGCATGCTTGCAGATTGAACTATCTTGGTCCGACTGCACTGGCTACCAATTAGTTTCCGGGTCCAATTCAAAGTGCTGATTTTGAGCTATAAAGCCTTAAATGGCTCAGGACTGCAATACCACAAGGACTGCCTCTTTCCATATGAACCTACCTAGACCCTGATCATCTTCTGAGGCCCTTCTTTGTGTGCCTTCTCCACGAGAAGTCCAGAGGGTGGCAACACGAGAATGGACCTTCTCTGCAGTAGCTCCCTGTCTGTGGAATGCTCTCCCCAGGGAGGTTCACCTGGTGCCTTCATTATACACCTTTAGCCATCAGGCAAAAACGTTCCTTTTTCACCAGGCCTTTGGATGATTTTATTGACATCCTATGCCCTTTTAAAATGTGGCTCTTTTTGGAGGGGGGTTATTGGGCTGTCGTTGTTTTTATTTTGATTACGTATTTTGTGGTTTGGTATTTTGATTTTTTGGGACGCGGGTGGCGCTGTGGGTTAAACCACAGAGCCTAGGACTTGTCGATCAGAAGGTCGGCGGTTTGAATCCCTGGGACAGGGTGAGCTCCCATTGCTCCGTCCCTGCTCCTGCCAACCTAGAAGTTCGAAAGCATGTCAAAGTACAAGTAGATAAATAGGTACCACTCTGGCGGGAAGGTAAACTGCATTTCCATGCACTGCTCTGGTGCACCAGAAGCAGCTTAGTCATGCTGGCCACATGACCTGGAAGCTGTACGCCGGCTCCCTTGGCCAGTAAAGCAAGATGAGCGCCGCAACCCCAAAGTTGGTCACGACTAAACCTAATGGTCAGGGGTCCCTTTACCTTTACCTTTATTTTGATTTTGTTTTGTGAACCGCCCTGAGACCTCCAGGTATAGGGTGGTATAATAATAATAATAATAATAATAATAATATGAAAAGCACCCTACAAACCTATCATGCCCTTCAACGTTTCTCCAATGAAAATATGGATGTCCTAAATAATAATAATAATAATAATAATAATAATAATATGCATGTGTTCAGCTAAAAAGAAAGTGGCTTAGCTCTGTATGGGTACTTGGTGCCTCCCTCACAAAAAAAAATATCTTTATATAATGTATATTTGTAAATAAACAGCTATCATGAAAAACACCCAACAAGCCTATCATACCCTCCAACATTTCTCGAATGAAAATAGGGATTTCCTATTAACAACAACCACCACAACAGTACTATTTATACCCTGCTCATATGACTGGGTTGCCCTAGCCACTCTGGGTGACTTCCAACATATATAAAAACATATTAAAACATTAAACGTTAAAAAACCCTCCCTGTACAGGGCTGCCTTCAGATAGTGCAGAGGTCAGATAACTCCATACCTTCCAACATCTCTGCTAATGAGTCATACCATTGAACCTCATTTCCCGTCACTGTCTTCAGTTGCGGGGGGAAACTTAGTTCACAATTTCCCTTTGACTCACCTTCTGCCTGGCAAGGGATAAGAACATGGATTTGCCATGTGATAATCCTCTCATAAGCACAATGCCATCTGTCCTCCTTACCGAAGTGTAAGTGGAGAAATCAGGTCACCCTGTGGCAGCACAGACAGGCAGATCCCATGACTGCACGGCCATTTTGATTTCCGTGGTGTGGCAGGCTGACTTGGAGCCGTGTCTCTGTGTGTGCATTCCACCCCATCGTACTCGGATGACCAATGAATGGAACACACACACACTAATTTTTATTAGATTTTCTGTTTAACAATTTTAAATACTCATTTAAACATCCTTACAATTTCAGTGATTTCCCTTCTCTTTCCTTGGTTTGTTTTACATATCATAAATCCCTGCATATTTTACATAAACTAAACCATCCAGTATTCCATTATTACATCCATCAAAACTTATTTACACTGTTGAATTTATCTTAATGCTGCCATCATTTTCAAGCATACAGTCGTACCTTGGAAGTAAACGGAATCCGTTCCAGAAGTCTGTTCGACTTCCAAAACGTTTGAAAACCAAGGCAAGGCTTTTGATTGGCTGCAGGAAGCTCCTGCAGTCAAATGGAACCCATGGAAGCCCTGTTGGATGTTTGGCTTCCAAAAATAGTTTGCAAACTGGAACACCCACTTCTGGATTTGTGGTGTTCAGGAGCCAAAACGTTCAAGAACTAAGCTGTTCAAAAACCAAGGTACGACTGTACACAATTTCCCCCCATTTATTCAATAAACAATTTCCAGTCTTCTTTAAATGTATGTTTTTCCTGTTCTCTTATTCTGTATGTTAAGTCTGCAAGATAGGCGTATTCCATCAGCTTAAGGTACCATTCTTCTTTAGCTGAGACCTCGCTCGTTTTCCATTTTTGGGCTAACAAAACATGGGCCGCAGTAGTAGCATACATAAATAACCTTTTTTGACACCTGGGAATTTCCATCCGAATTATCCCCAACAAAAAGGACTCTGGTTTTTTGGGAAGGTACTTTTAAACATTTTTTTCATTTCATTATGGATCATTTCCCAATACTCTTTTACATTTTTACAAGTCCATCACATATGAAAAAGTTCCCTCAACCTCCTTGCATCTCCAGCACTTATCTGATTCAGTCTTATACATCTTAGCAGGCCTACTCAGAGTTAAATACCATCTGTAAATCATTTTCAGGTAGTTTTCCTTCAAAGAATAACATGCTGTGAACTCTAAATTGCTTTTCCAAAGTTTCCCCCAGAGGTTAAAGTCTATATTATGTCCTATATCTATTACCCAGTGTGTCATAGAAGCTTTAACAAGCTCGTCTTTTGTTTCCCAATCTAATAAGAGATGGTACATTTTAAAGTTCTTCTTTGTTTTGTAGAAGATCTTTTTCAAATTTTGAGCTTCGATCCAAAAAGTCATTTTTCCTGTCTGTTTTAAACATTTCATGTAACTGATGATATTGTAACCAGCCCATAACATGTCCCAATGAATGGAACTTAAACCATCCCATGATCCCTAGACAAAGGTGATATATAAATTTAATAAATGATAATAGGAACTTAAGAGTTGGCTGATTTCTCAACAGCCCCCACCGAATGCCTGTCACAGTTCTGTGGGACAAGTTGTGAGCTGGGACACAACTCAGAGGAAGGGAAGACCACCCTTAACCGTGGCACATAAAGAGTGATGTGAGGGTCACCGATGGGACTGTTAGGTCATCCTTCCAAGTGTGCTGGAAAGATGTCTGCCATTCTTTCCTATGAAGAAACAGAAAACACTGCGCTTGGGAACAATGTTGTAGAAGGGGCTAGACTTTGCCCCCTTGTTCTTCCTATTAGTAGTCCAGCTTTCATCAGCAAGGGCCTTAGAAGGAAGAGCTTTGCACTGGGTAATATTTATAGGTCTTATTATCATGACACACGTCTTGCCGGTAAATAATAGTAACTGCTAATTCTGGTTTTTCGAATAAGGGAAGAGTGATTTGCAGCTAAGTCACCCTCCCTTTCCTATGCTCTTCTCAGATAGCTCAGAGATGGAAACAAGATAAAGTTCCTACCAGAGAAGAATGGCAAGTAAAGCTGTTGGACTATGCTGAAATGTCAACACTGACCAGAAAACTCAGGAACCAAAAAGACAAAAACTTTAATAAGGAATGGGGAAAAAATACATTTTACCTTAAAAACCACTGTAAGCAATTGAAAACATTAGCAGGACTACAATAGCACCTGTAATGTAAAGAGAACTACGGATACAATGGAGTTATTAAAAAAACCCTGATTATTTAAAAAAAGATGCAGTAGAAAAGGTTTAACAACAGAATCTGTGGAGGGGAAGGTGGGAAGATTCGGGAGAATTCGGAAGAATCTTGTAAATTTGGATGTTTTGTGGTACGATTGTAAACTTAAATATGTAAAACCAAAAATAAATAAATTATTAAATTAAAAAACCTATGCTCTTCTCAGAGGTAAAGGTAAAGGTAAAGGTACCCCTGACCATTAGGTCCAGTCGCGGACGACTCTGGGGTTACGGCACTCATCTCGCTCTATAGGCCGAGGGAGCCTGCGTTTGTCCGCAGACAGCTTCCGGGTCATGTGGCCAGCATGACTAAGCCGCTTCTGGCGAACCAGAGCAGCGCACGGAAACGCCGTTTACCTTCCCGCTGGAGCGGTACCTATTTATCTTCTTGCACTTTGACGTGCTTTTGAACTGCTAGGTTGGCAGGAGCTGGAACCAAACAACGGGAGATCACCCCGTCGCGGGGATTTGAACCGCCGACCTTCTGATCAACAAGCCCTAGGCTCAGTGGTTTACACTCAAAAGAGTCAAGTAGTAACATTGCTGCTATTACGTTGCGGAAAAGTCCAGGGTGAATCCTTGTTCCTGGCATGCTACATTTCATTTGATCTGTAGCCAAAGCATTTTCAGCTCTTTCATGATGCTATAGGCAAATTACACTTGCGAATGAGTGCCTTGGAGCACGCACAGAGCGCCTGTCCCTAATTGCTGAGAGTCTGCAAGTTCTTCTATTTGTGTATTTATTTATTTATCTCATCTATCCCGCCTCCCAAGGCAGCGTTTGAGATTAGAAGTTTAAAATTAACATTCTGCTATGAAAGTAAAAAAGGTTAGAAGACATTAAAATGAATATTAAACAGTGATCATAAAGCCCTTAATTGAACTACAGAATGGGTAAAAAGCCGAATAGGCAAAATGGTGTTGTAAAAACTGCAATATTCAATTCCGTCTCCTGGTCAACTGCATGCACAGATGGATTGGCTAACAGTACAATTAATGGCACAATTGCATACCCTTGCCCGCACAATTTGTTTTTAAGAGAAACTTTTACTTTCCAGACCGCAGTACATTTGTCCAGCTTCTGTCATGGCTGATGAAATTCATAAAACAGCAGCTGTAAATGTATTTTATGAGCAACAGGTAAATAGCACCAGAGGGGCAGAGCCAGACTTCCAGACTTCACAGACTTCCATCCTCCCCTCCATGGAGTCCTATTGTCAACATTTTTCACTGCATATCATGTTTTCCTCTGATTTTTTCATAGTATTCTATTTAAATCCATAGTTCTCTTCACATTGCAAGTGTTATTTCAATCCTGCTAATGTTTTTAACTGTTTACAGTGTTCTTTTAAATATATTACAAACTTTTCCCAGTCTTTATTAAAGTTTTTGCCATTGTGGTTTCTGGTTTTTCCAGTCATTTTGGCCATCTCTGCATAGTCCAACAGTTTTGTTGTCCTCTCTTCTTTTGTAGGTATTTTATCTTCCTTCCATCTTTGTTATAGAAGCATCGGGGTTGCTGTCGTCACATACAAAAACAATCTTTTGTACTCCCTTGGTATCTCTGCACCTACAATTCCTAATAAAAAGGCTTCTGGGTTTTTTTAAACATACGTTATTTTAAAGATCTTTTTCAACTCATTATATATCATTTCCCAATATGCTTTTATTGCCTTACAGGCCCATCACATATGATAAATGGTGTTCTCTTTTCCCTTGCATTTCCAACATATATTTGAAGTATTCTTATACATCTTTGCTTATTTACTGGGAGTCAAATACCATCTATACATCATTTCCATATAGTTTTCTTTCAATGTACTGCATGCCGTAAATTTCAAATCCTCTCTCCAGAGTTTCTCCCATGAAGAGAGTTGAATATTATATCCAAAATCCCTTGCCCAATGTATCATTACCGCTTTAACCTCTTCATCTTTAGTGTACCATTCTAACAACATCTTATACATTTTAGACAATCTCTTTACCTTATTTTCCAAGCTCTGGATTGTATATTCCAGAGTATTTCTGACCCCATGCTCTGTGGCTTATATTACAACTGCAGCCATGCCGATTTCTCGAACCCAAAGTCTCTGCATGACTTTTGGGTCTACCAAAGGACACAATTTGCCTGTCTGCCAAACAGCTTCTTGTACAGGAACTCCCACACCACTGTTTCCAATGTATTGATCCATTTCCTTTTTCTCTCTCATTGGGCAGCTGCTTATGTAATGCCTTTTTACGGCTGATAGGGTGAGTAAATTAGGCTTGTGCTGATCTTGTTGCATTCAGTCAGCCATAGACCTAATAAAGTGGACATCCATCATCTGCTGGCAGAGCCCAGAGGCGCCATCGTTTTGTTCCAGCTAGAGCATGGAGACCCAAGTCATGCACTCATAAGCCTCCAATGCCCTAGCCCAAGAGCCGAGAGGATTGCTGCGCATTGCACATGGTAACCGTTTCCTTACCCTTTACAGAATGACAGATGGGGATCTAGCAGGAAACTAAAAAGCAGAAATAAAACAAAACACGAAAGCTTTCTAGAGAGAGAGAGACACACACAGAGAGAGAGAGACCTCATGCTCCTTTTTGCTCCCATGTATCCCTGCCACTTAAAGCTGAATGATACTTTATTATTTACAATTTATGTAGTAATGTTTGATGAACATGTTGCTTTACAGATGAGCAAAATGGCCAGTGCCTTCCTGAGGACCTTAGAAATCTAACAGCCAAGGTAAAAAGGTAAAAAGGCAAAGGACCCCTGGATGGTTAAGTCCAGTCAAAGGCGGTTATGGGGTTGCGGTGCTCATCTTACTTTCAGGCCAAGGGAGCCGGCGTTTGTCCACAGACAGTTTTCCAGGTCATGTGGCCAGCAGGACTAAACTGTTTCTGGCACAACGGAACACTGTGATAGAAATCAGAGCACACGGAAAAGCCATTTACCTTCCCGCCACAGCGGTACCTATTTATGTACTTGCACTGGCATGCTTTCAAACTGCTAGGTTGGCAGATGTTTTGAGACTGCAATTCCCATCATCCCTGACCACTGGTCCTGTTAGTTAGGGATGATGGGAGTTGTAGTTCCAAAACATCTGGAGGGCTGAGTTTGGGTGTGCCTGGTATTATACATGGATGGTGCATAGGGTGGACGTTTGATTGGTTGCTGCCGTGGCTGTCAGTGGCTTATTGGTTCCTGTGTCAATGGCTGGTGTTGATTGGCTGATGCTGTGGTAATTGGGCGGACATTTGGCAGCTTCTGCCGGCGATGGGACAGACACGAGACTGATTTTTTGACGCGTGCAGGTGAGCAATTTTTGGCAATCCCCCCTTTAAAAAGCTAACCAACCCTGGGTAATCCTCCCCCAAAAAGTTCAGCAACTCTGAGCCTATTTTCTTAAATTTGAGTCCCCCCAAGTAGGGGGTGTCTTATACATGGGGGTGTCTAATACACGGAAAAGTATGGCAAATCCACCAGTAATATGTTATTTTTGCATCAATGACATGTCTCAGAATACATCCTCAAAAAAACCCCAAACCCAGTCTGGAGGGACTCTTAATGATAGTGGGGTTAGCCCAGTCGATAGAGCATGAAACTCATAATTTCAGGGTTATGGGTTTGAACCCCACATGGGGGGGGGGAAATCCAGTACTGCAGAGGGTTAGACTAGATGATGCTCATGGTCCCTCCCAACTCTACAATCCTATGATTGTCTGGCTCCAACCCTGCGTCATATCTAGTTCCACCTTGAGAAAAATCTTTGCTCCTCATTTCTAGAAAGTAGGGGAAATGTATACTTGGGCTAAAACCACGGTTGTTTACAAGTGATTTTGCCCCTAGTGAAAGTAGTTTAAAATCCAGTCATAATGACAGACCATTTTGCATCCCTGAGAGGAGAAAGTGCCTCTGCATTTCTAGGTTATGATCAGATAAAGAATGTCACAAAGTCTCAGCATAATGGATTTTGTTTCCGCGGCAATCCACAATATTGACTATGGGTACTTTCTGTTTATCAGGCTCAGATCGGGCCAGATTGAGTTCTGTGGAATATATTTATTTGGCAATTACTTCCAGTTGGATCATAAAAATGTATACTTTATTGGAGGGTTGTTGTTGTTTTGTGTTTTTGGAGGGGATCATGGTTTTATTTGGAACTAATTGGAATAAGATGGTTTTTTATCATAGTGGCATAACTGAGTAAAATCAACCAGCTTTTACTCTCCCTTTTTAAAAAAACCTCATTTTGCCCAACAAGAAGAAATAAATTCTAAACCTGTGAAAGTGACAGAGTTGGGGGTGGGGCTTGGAATTCCTTTGACAGACTCCAACTTCTGCAGCCTTCCTCTCTACCTGTTTCTGCAATGTGAATATGTTTTTCAAAGAAAGTATGCTTTTAGAGCATCCCTAAATTTGCACACTTCATAATGGATGTGAAATACGGATGGACAAAGTAGACCCACTTTGGAATTTTCAGTTTGTGCTTTCGCATACTGCAAGAAAAGAAATGGGGATCCATAATTCTTGTAAGTCTGAGATATGGAACCCCATTCTAGCAAAGAGGATCTGGAAGCATATGAAAGCAGGCTTCGATTCACATGGAAATTTTGTGGTATCATTCATAGAATCATAGAACTGTGGAGTTGGGAGGGATCCCCAGATTCATCTAGCCCAGCGGTTCTCAACCTGTGGGTCCCCAAATGTTGTCCCATCTTCCCTGACCACTGGTCATGCTGGCTAGGAATGATGGGAGTTGTAGTCCAACAACATCTGGGGACCCACGGGTTGAGAAACACTGATCTAGCCCAACCCATGCACATGGATGTTGCGTGCAGCATTCCTCAGTTGGATCAAGGAACCAGAGCTTCAAATTGCTGGACAAATGGATTTAAGAGCTGCTGAAAGGTGAAACTACTAGAGCAGGGGTGTCCAACAGGTAGATCACGATCTATTGGTAGATTGTGGGGTGTCCGTGGCAGATTGCGGTAGATCATTGGACCCGCCACAAAAAAGCTCAACAACTTTGACTTTCTAAAAAATGCTGAACAACTTTTACCTGCCCCAAAAAGCTCAACAACTTTTGTAGATCACTGCCAGTTTTTTTTTATAGTCGGAGTAGATCTCAGTCTCTTGGAAGCTGGACATGCCAGAGTCAATTTGCTTCATGCCAACTTTTCACCTACCTTCCAATTCCTGTTTCAAAAGTCTGCATTTTGGGACTGTCTTGAAGTAACTACAAGTAAATATAGTAAACACCCACACCCACACACCCCAAACGAGAAAGGGGGGAAATCAGTGTGTCTTAAAGAAGTTTCAAATGTATTATTAAACTGTAGTAAGCAGTGGATAATTTTTAGCACACGGGCAATGAATGAGGATTGGCTTTTATTTTGGGGTTTGCTGAGTTTGCGGCTTGTGTTTTTAGCTTTGTATCACTTTCTGTCCATAATCCTCAGTCCTATTTAGATCCGTAGAAGCGTTAACAAGGAAGGTGTTGCAGAACAGAGCTCACCTCCAGGTATGGAGGTGATGTTTTGTTATGCTTCCTATGTGCTATAACACCTCTTGCTGCGGGTGCGACATCGAGAGAGCGACTTGGAACAATCCGCGGGTGAACAGCTTTGTGTGGTTTGGTTGCTAGCGAGATGTGTCACTGCAAAGTGGACCAAATCCGTATGTCCTCTCCTGCATTGATATGAAACACAAAAGCAATACACTTTTTTTGTTGAAGGTGTAAGCAATATTATTGCACCAAGGGGCCTCAGGACTTTGGACAGACAGGTTTATTCTTCATAACGGCACAATGCTTTCTCCATTCAGCCTAACTCCTAGTAATTGTGCTGTTTGGTGCAAACTCTAATGATTTAGTCCCATTTTAAAAAAATAAATCAAGTCAATTTCTCATTGCTTTTTTTTTCCTTAAATCCAAATTTGGAGAGCCCTGTTTAAGGCTGCAATCCCTTTGAATTCAGTCTGACACTTTCAGTCGCAGAATGAATTAAATCATTTATGAAGCACTTTTTTTCAAGCTAGAGGTACAAATTTGGGTGACAAGTGCTTTAGTTTAGCCCTTGATTTAATGAATTACATTATGTTAATAAGTGCTTCATGGAACCCTAGAATTGCAGGGTTGGCAGGGACCACAAGGATCATCTAATCCAACCCCCTGCGATGCACAAATCTTCAAAATGATATTTTAAAAAACACCACAGTTTTCTTTCTATCAAATATAAAGTGGAATGAGAAACAAAAGCCCTGTTGTTTTTAAATGTTATCTATATTGGTTATCAAATTGGTGGACTTATCAATCAAGTATTAGAAATCTAATACAATGTCAGTCTTGAAAATGTAGTAAAATAATTATCTAGATTAACGAGCACTTCTCTTCGTTACATTTACATCCATCTTTCAGGCAAAGATTTCCTGGTTATAAGAATGCTACATGTTGCTGCTCACTCAGTAAGTCAAAGTTGATTTACTTTTGAGAATTTGTTCCATCAGCCTTTCGAGGGAGGTAAAAATTGTCCTTCCTTCCATTTCTGGAAAAAAGAAAAGCGAGGTTAGAAAAAAGAAGGAGAGGGATATTTCAAACCCTGGTTTTACCTTGTCTTTTCCAGATCTGGAAAATGTTTTATTGGGCGGTGTGAGTGCAGCGCACGACAATAACAGCCCCAGCAGAGAGTGATGTTGGTTCCTCCAAACTCTCTTGCAGAGAAATGAGTCCCAGAGCTCCTTGCAAAGTAATTGGTCTAATTAGGTGGAAGGAAGGAGCGCCTTTAAATTCCTTGGAAATTAAGACGCGTCATCCACTTAACATCTTAACATCTGCTCCTGCCTCTCCCCGCTGCACGGGGCTGAAGGACAGCTTACTGCCGGGTCTTTGGGGCCATAATTTCCACCCACCTGCCCCCAAACTCAGAAGATACTGACCCTTGCTTTGGGGGGATGAAGCATCTATGGCAGCTGCCCCCATCTTTGTTCCTCAATTTGATACATGTCTGCCTGGGTAAGTACAAAAAACCTCTTGGCTCCTTAAGAAACTATAGGACAGCAATGTACGCCTAAGCTTTGTTAGTAATCCTTCATAATGTGGCCTTGCAACTGTTTCTTGATAACTGTGTAAATAAATACTGCTTGCTGGCTGTCCCCCCTCCCCCCCCCCGATTGTATTACCTGTAGCTCCAAGTGGGCTGTTATTGATTCTTGATCTGTGATTAGAATGATAACTAATTTCATTTCATTTTTACTTTTTTTTTCTTTGAACTTTGCTGTTCTCTTGCAGCAAGTAAGTAATTATTTCATTATGGCTTCTTGATAGGCATCCCTGAAAATCAAAATGTTTTAGAATCTCCAATAGATTGCTTAGGGATTGCCTGGAGGTCAAAGATGCTCGTTTTGCAGTTAGTGAGCATTTAATGAAGGCTCATTCAACAAGCAGAAAACTTCAGACTGTCTGGTGGGATCCTGATTAATTCGTTTTCTGTGTGTTATATATACGGGTACATCTGTAATATGTTAACTGATTCATAGCCATTTGTATTATTAACCAGATAGTACAGGATCCCTTAAATACGGCCATAAACTTTCTAAAATGTAGATGTGATCTATTAGCATAATTGGATATATTGTGAACTCAGATTATTCCCTTGAGGGTTGATCTTTGCTTTGTACTCAGAGGCAGGCGGGGTAGCAAATTCATCTGTTTGTGATCTAAAGAATGCTTTTGTTTTGGGTTCTGTTTTCTTTCCGACCTGCAGCTCAGGCGAATTACGCTCCCTATTTCTTCGACAATGGAGCTAGCAGCACTAACGGGAACATGGCACTTCTCAGCCTTTCGGAAGACACAGCTGTCGGTCAGTCTTACGATATAGCCCACTCCTTTTTCAAAATAACAATATTAATTTGCTGGTTTCTTTTTCATTTGTTAAAAACTAAGAAAAGAGACTCAGTCGTATTTGTGCAGGTTGTGTCCACCTAAAAACTCTTCTTGTCTTTAAACTTGAAGACTTATCTATAAATGAAATGAGTTAAATGGGCCATTTGTGTAAGTAGCATTCATGTGCCTTCAAATGCATGTGTGTACACTATTTTGGCTGTAATTTTGCACAACAAATGGCGACACTCAGCCAATTCAATGGGGCCTGGGTGAGCACTGCGATGCAAGTGTTAGTAAACATGAATTTCCATTGGCCCTGCACACTTAAGCTTGTTTCTAGAACTTCCTTCCTAGAATGAGTTATCTATCTGGTATTTTTCACACAATTAACGCACAAGGGATTTGTTGTAGGACAGGAACATTACATTCGAATGGGTCAAACACAAAACTCCACTTCCAGCAGATGCCTGACTTTCTTTAACCAGAAATTTGCCAGTTAGGGGACCAGAGTTTAATTTCTTTTAATCATTCTCTCATAAATCAGTCCAAACATGCCAGCCTTCCATATTTTGCCTATCCAAATTCCTTCACCAAAACCATGGCTGGCACCCATCACCAGCTTTCCCTTCCCAGGCTTGAACTCTCCTTAGCAGTTGAATGCCACCATCTAAGCCTCTATCCACGTGCCCGCCCTCCACAATGTTCCTTTCTTGTGCACATCCCTGCACTTTCCAGACATCCCGGCAAATTCCTTTTCTTCCTGCACCGTGCCACATTCCGGCAAAGGGTAAGAAGCTAGGAAGAGCGAGTCATCTGGTCTGTCAGGACAACACGAGGATTATCCATCCCTCCCCCCACCACCGTAAGCGCAACGCTCACTCTCAGTAATAACGGTAGGTGGCCAATTCCGATTGGCTACATGCGAAATCCTCTCGCTCACTACGCGATTCTCGATTGGCCAGGATCATGTGGCGAGAGAGAGAAAACAAAATGATGGAGGAGGGAGCAGAGAAGTGGATCACCCTGGCTGTGATGTGCCACAGAAGAAATGAAAAAGATACACTGGGGTCTTGTAGACCTTTTGCACCCCCAAATTCCTCTCCCACTTTGCCCCATGCTTTTTGTGGGCATTACTTGGACCTACTCCAAACTATGTCTAGAGTGGCTGGGGAAACCCAGCTAGATGAGCGCCACAACTCCATAACCGCCTTTGACTGGACTTAACCATCCAGGGGTCCTTTACCTGTTTCCTTTTTTTTTTTTTTACTTTCCCATTCCTACTGTAGTTCCTGTTTTCCCTTCTCACCTGTCCAGAGTTTTACCTTTTTCATGGGCATTTCCTCCAGAGTTTTATTCAAGGCTTTTTTTTCAGCCGGAACTCACCAGAATTCAGTTCCTCTCAGGTGGTCGTCATTGCCATTGTAAGAGAACCAGGGAGGTGATGATGGTGAATTCCAGCATCACTTTTTCTAGAAAAATATCACTGGTTTTACTGCTCCTCACTGTACACCTGATATATTGACTAGGTAGGTAGATTAATGCCAAGATTCAGTTTCAGCTCACAAATCATAATGGACCTAGGGAAAGGCTTTTGTTTCCCCCTGCCCCAAGGGATGAAGACTGCTGTGTTTGCTTCTGTTTCCATTTGCTGGTGCCCACAAAGATAAGACTAATTTTAAATTCACTTTTCTTTTCAGCAAGAGGAGGCAGAAATGCCAAATATAGATTTTTTTTTAATTGGTGTTAATTCTGCACTGAGAAGTGTTCCCCGGGTGCTAATGATATGGAGAGCTTGTGCTGAGAAAGGTGTAAAAATTATCAGCCAGACACCAAGGCTGATCTGAAGGAGAAGCCGTAAAACCTTCCCATTTTAACATCCTATTAACATCCTGGCATTCGCACAACCAGTGAAACATCAGTTGATATCAGCTTGCAGGAGGGAGGCACGGAAGAGCAGGGCTTTTGGTCCTTGTTTGCTTGCAAAACAACAAAACAAAACAAAACAAAAACGCGAGAACTCCTTTAGCACGCCTAAGGTAAAGTATTGAAATTTTGCACCCCTGACAATTTTGCACTCAGGGCAACCGCCCCAAGCTACGACACTGCCTCTCACTGCTTATGAAATACTGTGTTTTGATGCATTTCCCTTCAAACTAGTTTCAATCTCAAGTGAGAAAAAGAATGACCTAGGTTTTTTCTTAAAGACAGCAATGTACTTCAATTTTTTTCACACACACAAATGTTACTCCAGTGGAACTTCAGTTGTCGAACGCTACGGAAGTCGAATGTTTCGGCTTTTGAACACCGACAACCCGGAAGTGAATACTTCCATTTTCGAACGCGCCTCAGAAGTCAAACAGCTTCCAAGGAGTGTTTCTCCATTTTTACAATGGATTTTGCCGACCAGCAATTGCACCTCAGTTGTCGAAAGTTTTGGAAGTCGAACGGTCTTCCGGAACAGATTATGTTCGACAACCGAGGTTCCACTGTATAACAACATTTGCAGTGGCTCTTCACAATACCCCCCAAAAGCAAATTTTTCTACAAGGTGTCCTAATCTCTCTCTTTCAGGTACACACGTGTACACGTTAAATGGAACAGATCCCGAAGGGGATCCGGTAACCTATGGCATGACCTTTGAATCTGGGTCAAGAAAGTACTTTGCTATTGATGAAAACTATGGAAATGTTACACTGATTGAAGAGCTGGACCGTGAGGTACAGTGCAATAAAGCGGAATCTATTTGTGGTGTCAGGATCAATTTAAGATGGTTGTTTGTGTCAGCTGTTTGTAGCTTAGTTCCCACTGAGCTGATAACCCCCTACCTGGGCTGTTCACTTAAAATGTCATGGGGGTGGGGCATTCACATAATCAAATTCATCTTTATAAAAAAAATAAAATCACACAAAGGAAACTAGGGAGAAGTTTAAGTTTAAGCCCATCTCCCTGACATGCTCTTTACTCTGTGCAAAGATTTTGTTTTCTTTTAGGGAGGAATATTCAACCATATGATCGTCTACCTGTGGTCTAAAATGGTTCAGTCCAGACACAGGTTTATTGCCTCCAGTGAAAATTTAGGGCCATATCTATCAATCATAGGACAACTGGTTATACCATCCATTAATTTGGGGGACAAAATGAGTATAATCAGTATGAAGCAAATGGCAGAAATAACGATAATTTTTTAGCCTCATTTTCAGCTTATAAAACATGGAATTTGAAAATTTGGGTGATTTGGGTTTATTGCAAACTTCCTAATATTTGTAAAGAATAGTTGTGGTATAATGTTTCACATAAATAAACATGCTAAAATAAAATGTTAGTAACCATAATTATGTCCACCAAAGGGATGTTTCCAAGAAGTCCACAAATTGAAGACAAACTCCATATATTCGAAAGGTTACTCTACAAACAGTTATAGTCAATGTGGATATTTACTCAGAATTAATTCCTGAATTCAGTTGGGCTTACTCCACAATAAAGGTGCACATGAACTTGCCCACACTTACTTGGGAGGAAGCCCCATTGAACTCAATAGATCATACATTTAAGCAGACATCCCTAGGTTTCTGCTGTTAATGGTCTCCTAACTCCGTTCTTCAGACAGAGTTATGTGTTACTTATTTAGCCAGCTAAAACAATACTACATAGAAAGCAAGAAAATATTTGATAAATGCTGTATTTTTACACTTCTAAAAATATGAGTCTTAGATCCCATCAACCCTGTGGACAACAATTCTTCTATTTTCTATTTTAAGAGAGAAGATGAGGTTGAAGTTGTCGTCAGCATCTCAGATGGCTTAAGTACGGTAAGTATTTCAAGAGAAAAGGGGTTTTCCTCACCGTTGCCTATTCATGTTCGATTCTGTATCAGATAATGGAAAAGGAAACAGTTGCCATTCTCCTAACTGCCAAATCAACCGCTTGGATATTTCCAAGGGATAGATTGTGGGATGTGAGGAATCACCCCTAGGTTTTTTGGTTTATCTGATATAAGTGTTTACAATGGTCTTTAAGATAAATTATAACCCACCCACCATTAGTAGGACTGGAATAATACTTGTAGTTTAATGGTGAATTTTGGGCATAACGGAGATGTAAAAGATTTGGATTATCATAAAAGATGCAGGAGGAAATGATTAACAATACGACACAGAAAGGGGAGGAAGGAAGTCCAGCAGATTCTTCAGAATCTTGTTTTTATGTTGTATATTGGATATGTGATTGTAAAACTTTGATCTGAAAACCAAATAAACATTTTTTTAAAAAAATCTATTATATTGGGGCAGTCCCCGGGCTCTTAGCCACCCTCCATATCTGTCCCAACCAGATCCTTGTAACTAATCACTCACTCAGACATGGGCTTCACCAAGACTCCAAGAGTGGGTTGGCACATGTGCATCTGACTCACGAGTAGACACAGATAAACACATTATTTCCATATTAAGGTTTTCTTAGTGGGAATAGCATCTTGTGAACAAAAAAAGGCAAAATCTGCACTGCATGGGGGAGTGGGTGAATGTTTAACTTCCTCACATTGGAGGGAAGCCCTCCCACATGTGGAGCTTTGAACCCTGGCCTGTGAATTGTTGGAAGAAAGAGGATAGAGATACACTCCCCCCAAAGGCTAGAAGTGTAGGTCCCTCAATGAAACGGATAAAATCGAAGAATCATAAAATTGTAGAGTTGCAAGGGACCTCGAGGATTGTCTAGTCCCATGGTTCCCAACGTGGGGCACATGCCCCACAGGGGGGCAATTTAATTTTTCAGGGAGGCAATTTGAGAATGAGTTATTAACAGTGACCTTTTTGCATTTCCTATGGTTCTAGGGGCCTCGTATACAGGGAGCCAGTGTGGTGTAGTGGTTAAGAGTGGTAGACTCGTAATCTGGGGAACCGAGTTCGCGTCTCCGCTCCTCCACATGCAGCTGCTGGGTGACCTTGGACTAATTACACTTCTCTGAAGTCTCTCAGCCCCACTCACCTCACAGAGTGTTTGTTGTGGGGGAGGAAGGGAAAGGAGATTGTTAGCTGCTTTGAGACTCCTTCGGGTAGTGATATCAAATCCAAACTCTTCTTCTTCTTCTTCTTCTTCTTCTACTACTACTACTACTATATAAATATATATTGCAACACACACATTAAAAAAATTTCTTAGTGATTTCTTCCTCAGTACAGTGGTACCTCGGGTTAAGTACTTAATTCGTTCCGGAGGTCCGTTCTTAACCTGAAACTGTTCTTAACCTGAAGCGCCACTTTAGCTAATGGGGCCTCCTGCTGCCCCCGCGCCGCCGAAGCACATTTTCTGTTCTCATCCTGAAGCAAAGTTCTTAACCCGAGGTACTATTTCTGGGTTAGCGGAGTCTGTAACCTGAAGTGTATGTAACCTGAAGCGTATGTAACCTGAGGTACCACTGTACTTCAACTGTCCTTTCGTTCTTTTATTTTTCTCTTTCATGGATGCCATGTTCTTTGGAAGCTTGTTTAGACCAAGTTAATGGCCTTTTAGGCCTTTTAGTGAACAGGAGTTCATTTTTTGAATAATAAGAATTATACGTCACGGCGGGGGTGGGCATCAGGATTTTAGAGATGCTTAGGTGGGGGCATGGTCCAAAAAGGGTTGGGGACCACTGGCCTAGTCCAACCCCCTGCAATGCAGGAATATGCAACTGTCCCATACGGGGATCAAAGCTGCCACCCTTGAGGAACTCTTGTTCTGATCCTAGTAGTTCTTAAAATGGTTGTCATTAGGGCTAAGATGCAGCCAAGTATGCATATGATCACTCCTTGGTATAAATCCACTTTCCTGTCTAAAATTGCATCATGTTCAACTTTAGGTGGCTGAGAAAGTCAGGATCCTTGTAACAGATGCTAATGACGAGAGCCCAGAATTTACCAACACACCATACATAGCCCAAGTCCTGGAGGTTGGTGAAACTTAACTCTGTCTTTTTAGCAAATGTAAACAGAGAGGAAATTGGGTTCGGCTACCCCATGATGAGCATAGCTGTAAGTTGTGCACTGGCTGCTTTTGTGGTAAGATTCAAGCAGTGTTGACATATGCAATTCCACTTCAAATGAAGGTTTCTGATGAGCTTTGCAATTTGATGATAATGTCGTTATCCCTTGTCTGGAAAGAAAAGGTGTCATTATTTTATTTCATTTTTAAAGTAAGGTAAAAAAGTAATAACAACTACTACAAACTGCCTTGGGGACTGGGAGGCAGCATTTGGTGATTTCCTGGGCGCTAGCCAATCAGTTACAGCTGCCCACTATCTGCTTCCCCAGGAAACTGCCCAAATCATTTTATAAGAGCTCAAAAAAGTAAGTTTGTATTGATCATTTTGAGAGCGTATCTAAAACTATTCCCACTGCTCTATAGAGGTTTCATCTGTCAAATGTTATGTCAGTTTTTACCCTGCCTTTCCGGAAACTTTCCCCAAGCTTTAGACTGTACACTTCAGTGCTCAGTGAAGAGTAAAAACAGCTGACATGGACATATTCTTCATTGCTCTGTCTCTCTCCTTGTTGCTGCTGTGATTTTGGGATGGATGGGGAAGGAATGAACTTGATTCTCTTTCCCCTTCTTCCCAATGCAATATCTCATTGTTCTCACTCTCTCTTTTTGCTTTCCTAACACATTACCTTCCCATCATAGGAGTATATTTATATTTTACTAATACCCCCTAATTTCTTATGCCCATCTCTGATTATGTTCTCTGTTTGGATTCACAGAACACACCTTCAGGCAGCAGCATCTTGAAAATTGAAGCCATAGACAGAGACACTGGTTCAGGGGGGAGCATAACCTACTTTCTGCAGGTAAATATTGACTTAGGTGTCAGGCACCCCAGGAATAAGACAAAGAGTGGACTGGAAGCACTGGGAGCCACTTACCATATTTTTCGCTCCATAAGACGCACTTTTCCCCTCTTAAAAAGTAAGGGGGAATGTGTGTGCATCTTAAGGAGTGAAAGCAGGTGGGAGGCTCTGCTCAGCGCTCCCTTTAAAGAGCCGCGCCTAGCGTGTGTGCGGCTCTTGGGGGCTTTTCCATGAGGAGGGAGAAGGGACTGACAGGCTGCCCTCTGTCCCTTCCCACACCTCCCAGAAAAGCCAGCAAGAGCCGCTGCCAGGCTCTGCTCAGCGCTCCCTTGTAAGGGCTCCCTTTCGTCATTCCTCCCGCTTTGCTGGGAAGCCAGCAGAACAAGAGGCGCTGTGCAGCTATCGCTCTTGCTCTTGCTCTGCTGGCTTCAGTGAGAGCCGTGCAGTTTGCTCTGCTGGCTTCTCAGTGAAGCGGGGAGGAGCGACGGAAGGGTTTAAAGCAAGAAAAGCAAGAGCTGCTTACATGCTCTGTGCAGAATATTTTTTTTCTTGCTTTCCCCCCTCTAAAAACTAGGTGCGTCTTATGGTCAGGTGCATCTTATGGAGCGAAAAATATGGTAAAATCCATCTCATGGTGTCTGTTTGTTTGAGTACCTTCTGACTATAAAGTTAATACTAAGAACATTAGAACTTCCATAATGATATAATGCAGGAATGAGGACCTTTGCCATTCCAGATATTGTTGGACTGCAACTCCCATCAACCTCAGCCGCCATCCTCCAGTCAAGGATGATGGGAGCTGCAGTCCAACAACATCTAGAGGGTCACAGGTTCCCCATCTATGAGCTCAGCTTGGTACAGCATGAGATAAAAATATTCTGAAATGATACTTGCAGGGCCAGGCTGTGCCCCCTCCGCCCAGGTGAGCTACCAATAAAGGAGACCACACAGTTGAATGGGATCAAATCAGGCCACAACTTTATTGACTTCAGATGAAGTGGTTTGGCATAGCCATTGGGTAAGCATTTATTTCCAGGCTGCCTACCAGAAATGACATCAGGGTCAACACCGGCAGCGGGGGTTCCTACGACTTACATCAAATAGGGGGATCCCCTCAGGGATCACCACCTCTAGGACCGCTGAGGCCCAAGCCCCTTGTCTGGCTAAATGGACAGAAGTAACTCCATCACAGATCCCTTTAATAGGTTACTCTATTTCTGGATGGGAAGGCCAGGGTACAACCCCCCCTTCCAAACCAGGCTAAGGTTAAAGGTAAAGGTACCCCTGCCCATATGGGCCAGTCTTGCCAGACTCTAGGGTTGTGCGCTCATCTCACTCTATAGGCCGAGAGCCAGCGCTGTCCGCAGACACTTCCGGGTCACGTGGCCAGCGTGACAAGCTGCATCTGGCAAGCCAGCGCAGCACACGGAACGCCGTTTACCTTCCCGCTGGTAAGCGGTCCCTATTTATCTACTTGCACCCGGGGGTGCTTTCGAACTGCTAGGTTGGCAGGCGCTGGGACCGAACGACGGGAGCGCACCCCGCCGCGGGGATTCGAACCGCCGACCATGCGATCGGCAAGTCCTAGGCGCTGAGGTTTTACCCACAGCGCCACCCGCGCTACTCAATGCCTAAACCTCTAAAAGTTGTGACAATTGCTACGAGGTAGGCAAAACCTCCAGGTCACAGCCAATTTGCCTGATAAGCAAATTCCTACCCAGCCCCATAAATGCGGCAACTACCACAGCCATAGCAAGGTCAATTCAATGAGTAAATGCAAAATTACTGGAGTTGGTTTGATCCGATGAAGAAGAGCTGGGCATCGGGGGCTGGTGCGGGCTGTTTTAAATCCCCCAGGCGTGGACCTGAGGGAAGCCTGATTGTTCCCTCCAGCCTGCCCCCAGAGAGCCTAGCCCTCTACACCAGCCTGCCATTTGCCAGTTTGGCAGGCTGATGCAGAGCAGGATTTGAAGCTCGTGGTCCAGCAAGGATCAGACCCTGATGCCCAGCCCTGCATCGTTGGTGGGAGGAGAGGCGCTGGCTGTTCCACAAAGCTGCCACACCCCTAAGAGTGGGTAAGCGGACTTGTGTGACTCAGAGGTTAGATGGGTAAAAGGTAAAGGTAAAGGGACCCCTGACCATTAGGTCCAGTCGTGGCCGACTCTGGGGTTGCGGCGCTCATCTCGCATTATTGGCTGAGGGAGCCGGCGTACAGCTTCTGGGTCATGTGGCGAGCATGACTAAGCCACTTCTGGCGAACCAGAGCAGCGCATGGAAACGCCGTTTACCTTCCCGCCGGAGTGGTACCTATTTATCTACTTGCACTTTGACGTGCTTTCGAACTGCTAGATTGGCAGGAGCAGGGACCGAGCAACAGGAGCTCACCCCATCACGGGGATCCGAACCGCCGACCTTCTGATCAGCAAGTCCTAGGCTCTGTGATCGCTGCAGCTGTCTGCCTCAGTTTCCAATTCATAAACTGAAAGCATCACTTATCTACCTCCCAGGGTTACTTGAGACGATGAGTTAGGAAAGGTTGTTTTGTGTATTGAGCTGCAGGCAAAAGTATGGTTTTGTGACCTTCTCATTTCCCCTCCCTACAGTGCAAAAAGCCATACACATTGCAGAAGACAGACATATCCTGGAAAGGGAGAGAGCAATTCTTAGAGATTTCTCTATTTGAAATATGACTTTTTACTTGTGTTTCTTTCTCCCTAATTTTTCTTTTCTTTTCTTTTCTTTTTTGGTACTGTTCACACATATGGGTTTTTTGAGTGCAGTATGAGCGCCACAACCCCAGAGTTGTTCGTGACTGGACTTAACTGTCAGGGGTCCCTTTACCTTTTAATGATACTTTGCCACAAGTGTATCAGTTGCCAGCTAGCTACTGTATACACAAGTCCTAATTTATTTGGCTGCAATTGTGTATCAGTGAATGACCCATCTAGGAGGGAGCAATATCTCAGTGGAAACAGTTCCGGTTCTTCTCATGGATTTTTTTTTTCCCTTTCAAAGACAAAACTTCAGTGCAAAAAAAGACACTGCCTACCTGAACTAATAGAGCTTGCAATATAAAAATCTCACAGCTGAGTAATTTTGATTCCCACCCAACTAGAGGTAAAAGAATCCATGTAAACCTATTCATTTTGGTCTTTCCTCAGACACTGGAGAGCTCACTAATCAAGTAGCTGCTTCTGAAAGCACAAATATTTAAGTAGGATTAAATCTAATCTTCTTAACAGGAGAAAAATACTGAAAGGAGAGAAACCATAAGCTGAGCATTGTGCACAGCCAAGGGAGACAGAAAGGCAATCATTCTTCTTTACCGAAAAGAGACCTTAGCATTTTTCGTTCTCCTTTTTTGAGCAACCCCTGTCCTAGTGTTCCAGATGATTAAGGGGCAAATATTACGGTCTTCTCGCAGATTTGCACCTCCTCAGAAAGCACACAGTACTATGGTGGTGAGCCTCCCTTTTGAACTTTTAAGCAAAGTTCTGAAGCCCCTTTTCTTTCACATAGTTTTAAACTTTGGTTGATTTTTTTGTTTGTTTCCACCATGCTGTTTATGTTTTGGTTCCATTTAAAAGCTCTCGGCTGTATTGTATTTCATTTTATTTTTTTACCGCAAAACACTCTGAGCGCCGAACAGTGGGGTATAATTGCTTTCACAAGTAACACAACAAAATCTCCTTACTGCTAAGCTGTCAGAAGGAGTGTTTCTAGCTGTCCTTTTACCTGAAATGAAACTCTATACATATTCTGGTAAAGCACATGTAACTGTATAAGAATTGTTATACTGCTAAAAATTGTGGGATGTGCCCAGAGGCAGGAAAGGAAGAAAAAAAACCACCCACCCTGTGTTTTGATGATGCTGTTACTGTTAAGTTGGCAGACTACAGGGCTGTATGCAGCTAATTCAGGAATCCCCAAACTCGGCCCCCCAGCTGTTTTGGAACTACAATTCCCATCATCCCTGACCACTGGTCCTGTTAGCTAGGGATGATGGGAGCTGTAGTCCCAAAACAGCTGGAGGGCCGAGTTTGGGGGTGCCTGAGCTACTGTGTCCCATCTGTGCAATTTTTTTTCCTGTTTATGTACCAGGACTTTACTCCCACTCCTCCCACTCCCCACATTTGCTCCAGAGGGTTGGAAGAACCCTTGGAACAGATTTAGGATGCACAGGGGAGGAGAGGGAGCGAAAATTTTGCTGCGCAAGCAGAAATCTTTGTGCGGAGAGAACATTCACATAGCGCTATCCTGGATACAACTCAATTGTCCTTTACAATAAATGGTTTGAGTTCATGAATAAGAATTACGGGAAGTCTGAGAATATTGCTGAGCCTGTCACAACATTCATAAATGCTGAGAGCTGGTCCTATACTATGTGCCCTCTGCCTCTCGAATCCTTTTGTCAGGTCGTATCACCAGCCCCTCCTCTGTGTTTCTAGATTGGCACTTGTAGAGATGACAAGGATTTCAAAAGGAAGTATTTTATAGGTTGGTGTAATGTTGTGGCAGGAAGGTAAACAGCATTTCTGTGGGCTCTGGTTTCCGTCAGTGTTCCATTGTGCCAGAAGCAGTTTAGGCCTGCTGGCCACATGACCTGGAAAACTGTCTGTGGATGAACACCGGCTCCCTTGGCCTGAAAGCGAGATGAGCACTGCAACCCCATAGTCGCCTTTGACTGGACTTAACTGTCCAGGGGTCCTTTACCTTTTACCTTACATCAACATAACTCCCTGTTGTACTTCCCCCTTCTTTGGACAATGCAAATAAATGGGTCTCACAATGGGGTGAGCACAGAAGCCTTGGCGGTTGCAGAGCATAAAGTGAGTAGAGTCTCCTCACTCAGAAAAAGACCCCTGACAATTAGGGTGGCCTTATGCCCTACTTTAAAGAGAACGGTCCTCTATTTTGAGGGCTGTCAGGTCATAGAAAGGGAGAGCTTTGAAGAGCAATTGGCAGCTGTGGGTCAGCAGACTGAACGAGTGACTCGAGTCACGCGGTGCCTTCCCCAGTATCGTGGGAAGCATGCACTTCTATTTAAACTATATCAATTATTTCTGAATTTGTGCCTCTACATAAAATTTACCGCATGCCAATTGGTGTCCTCTTTGGTAACGCAAATCTCCTTTCTCGGCAATGGGTAATTGGCCATGCTACTGTCAGAGGGGATGGATTCTGTGTTTGCTCCAGTTCGCTTCAGTCAGTTGACCTACTGAAGATTAAAACTCCATTTGTCTCAAGGAAATTCACATTTTGCAGAGTGCTCGTTCTTTTCACGGGCAGCCGCTTGTTCCCTGTGTTGCCGTAGGTCTTGTTCTTTCAGAGCAAATAGTATAAAGTTGGTTTCTGACAGCAGGAGGCTATCAACCTATGCATTAAAGACACACACAATCTTACATTTCTTTTCTTTTCTTCTAGAACATCCATACAAATAAGTTTACTATAGATCGCCACAGTGGTGTCCTTCGCATCAAAACCGGGATCACTCTTGACTATGAAAAATCCAGAACTTATTTTGTTACTGTGGTGGCAAAGGTATTTATATATTCTCCTGATCGTACTTTTCCAGCTGTGGGGAAAACTGTACAAGGGCAAGGAAAAGGACCCTTGCAGATGATAGAAATGGTGTGAGATCTAACAGGCCCGAAATAGCTTGTGACATCTAATATTTTCTCAACACTGGATCTACAGTACTTCTGCCAGTCTATCAAAGCAATCCTCGAGAAGTCTTGCTATGATTTCTCCTGGGGTTTACAGTGAAGGACATGGCCCAGTATCTTTCCGTATTCTTGCCGTGCAAAGTTCTGGAGAAATGGTTTATGGCAGCCAAACATATCCAGCTTTACCATAACAGAGTGAGTGGTATCCTGCAGAGTCTGTGGGTGCAAGATATCTGTGCACATTTTGAAAGAGATGGTGATGATTGGGCAGGGGTGGACAATTTCTCATCTTGAGAATGTATGGACCTCCCTTATTACAGAGCCAGGCCAATGGCCCATTTAGCCCAGACAGGTCCACTTTGTCATTTGAAGGGAGACTGCAATGGAAAAGTGCTGAATTAAAATACACCAAGAGCCTTGGTGTTATCACTTGTGGACAGAACCAAAATATGTGTTAATTCGCTTGCCAATGCCAGGGTGTCTATACCAGGGGTCAGCAACCTTTTTCAGCCGTGGGCTGGTCCACCGTTCCTCAGACCATATGGTGGGCCAGTCTATATATATATATATATATATTTGGGGGGGGTTGAACAAATTCCTATGCCCCACAAATAACTCAGAGACGCATTTTAAATAAAACGACACATTCTACTCATGTAAATACAAGCTGATTCCCAGACCGTCCGTGGGCCAGACTGAGAAGGTGATTGGGCCACATCCAGCCCCTGGGCCTTAGGTTGCCTACCCCTGGTCTATACTGTCAACATTTTTTAAAAAAATTACCACTGCCGTATATATAATTATTGCTGTCTGTACTTTTCTGTATCTTATTTTTCTCTGACTGCACTTCTAAATGCACACACCAACCATATTCCTGAAACTTAGCCTAATGCTAATATAGACCATGAAAACCTATGTCGTATTATTTTCATTTATTTTTGAAATCACTTTTATTTAGTTTTACAAATACAAAACCCAGATATATATCCATATAGAGAGATTCCTTCGAATCTCAGGACTTCCCCCCGCCCCTTTCACGGGGTCCCATTTTGAACATTTACAACTGCATATTCTTCCATACTCTAATTTTTATATCAACCCATTTTGTCCATTGTAATTGTTACACTACAAGTGAAATAAAAATCCTGCCAATGTTTCCATCTGCTTACAGTGGTCTCCTAAATAACTTATAATTTTTTCCTGTTCTTTTATAAAGCTTTTGTCCTCTTGGTTTCTGAGTTTTCCAGTCAAGTTTTGCTATTTTGGCATAGTCCATCAGCTTGCTTTGCCATTCTTTTCTCATAGGGACCTTGCCTTTTCTCCATCTCTGAAAAGTTATGTCATACTAAAAGTGTATTTATGGTATCACAAGCCCATATATAGTACCATTATATATGTTTCAGTTATCCCACATAAGCTGGAAATATTAAGAGTTGTAACCAGCAGGTCTCTTTGTTGCATTGCAATCCTGTTGTGTAGTCAGGTGTGATCCATTGTTGTGGTTGCCCATTTTTAACTTCAAGTCCAATAAGAGCGGGTGAGGAGGAGCACTACTATGGATCTGGCCTCCTGGCAGTAGTGTTTCTGCTGTGTACTGGGATGGCCGGCTTTGGCCTGGGCAGGAAGGATAAAATATTATTATTATTATTATTATTATTATTATTATTATTAGTCAGCAGCATAGTTGGGACGGTTCAAGTGCATCAGTTAAGCTAATCTGCTGGTCTTGCCTATATGGCCCAAACTTGCTACCTATCCTTGCTGTTCTGGGATAGCTCAGTCAGGAGAGTACAAGACTCTTTAATCTCAGGGTTGTGGATTCGAGCCCCATGTTGAGCAAAAGATTCATGCATTGCAGAGGGTCGGACAAGACGATCCTCGTGGTCCCTTCCAACTCTACAATTCTATGATTTTATGTGGCAATGTTACCACCGCTGGGAGGCCATATCTACAACAGCAACCTTCCTCACCATACACTCCTGTTTACTTTAAAAAATATTTGTGAACAATAAACCTACCCTGCACATCTCAGTATGAAGGCTGGGTTAGACTCCTGTTCCCTGACATCCTACTTTTCTGGGTTCAGGAAGTTTTATACATGAGAGAGAGCATTCAGTCAAAAGGTTCCTCCACCTTCATTCTGAACTTGGACAATCCAAGATGGACTGTTATCTCATTATATTTCTGAATACCATTTACAAGCTTTTAGACATCAATCTGTGTGGTGTGGAGGAGGAGGAGGAAATGAAATTGGGGTGTGTGGGGAGAAGAGAGTAATAATTAACTGAAAACAGATTTGTGCAGATCTGTGACTCCTTTGTACAGATGCTTTGTACATTCCAGTGTACAGGCCAATTCCCCTGGCCCAAGAAAGGGTGGAATGGACATAGTGACTATATGAGCTAAAGGTTTCGGGGCATAATCTGGTTGTTTGTGTAGATGATCTCTAAAGTTCAAAGCCCTGCTCAGCCATGATGATCACTGGGTGTTGAAAGGCTCCTCCTGGCTACATATGTCAAATTGACTCCTTAATTGCCTATGTTGTGCCTGCAGCTCCAGCAGGAGTCAATTCTCTCACAGTCCATAGAGGCTGTTTGCACTTTGATTATACCATCACAAGGGAGTCTCTAAGGGACTCCAGTCCTCTGATTTTTCCTTCAGAAATAATGTTGCCAAGATCAGTGGGGTCTTACCATCATGTCATGGCCTGTATTTAAGGATTCTGGGTAAATTCAGCCTCTGGTACCCTATAGGAGAGCGGAATTTTCCGACTTAGCTACCCTTTGACCAGTTGAAGCTCAAATCTGCAAACCTTTCAAAGAAAAGCAAACAAAGCATATGTGATGGATTTACCTCGGCTGAGGAACAAACAAGAGCAATTAAAAATAAAGCAAAATTGAGAAATGTGTAGAAGCATTTTGTATACTGCTGGATTCATATTCCAAATGAGTCATTGAGATATTGCAAATGGGTCGTTGGCAACAAGTGTTTGTTCTTTGCTTATCGTATATTCTGCAGAGAGGATAAATTCAGATGAATTGGGGGGGGATACTGGCTGGTAATTTGATACCACTGATATTGTGCTGACACAGCGAAAGGCTTGCATCCATGAGGAGCACTGCAATAAATCCTTGGTCCAGTGACAGTAACCATTGTCACCTTGGGTGTGGTCCCCGGGGAAAAGCCTCTCTCCTTAGAATCCTGGGGATGTAGAATCTTGGACACTTAAGGTCAGGCCTCCTCAGAAGTAGTTAATAGAAGAAAAGCTGAAAATGAGGGGGGAACTTCCTATGGTTCAGGAAATGAGCCCCATCTATCTGTGCCAGATCAGATATTTCCTATTTCCATCAGTTCTGGTGTACGCATAATTTTCAACATGTCCAGTTAGTCTATTCTACCAGGAGCAGAGCAATTGTCAGGCTTCACGGACCCTTTTGCCGTAGATAAGCAGGCCAAAGTGAAAAGAGTTGCTTACCATTTAAAGAGTCTTTAATGATCACAGCAAAAGACCAACACAGCCATTCTCGAAATGACGGTGTTTCCAATTAAGGTTTCCACCCACTTCCCCCCTCGTCATTTCTGCGCCTTGCAACCTGATCTTACAACCATTGTGCCTTTTGTGCAGCCACCTTATGTGCTCTACGTGTCCTTGGACTGATAGGCTGGACAGTCTCCGGTGAGAGAGAGTCTGTTAGCTCTATCTCTTCCTGTTCTACTTCACTTTGCTGTTCAACCCCCAGTTCATCCCAACTTTTGTCTTCAGAACTGTGCCCTTCTGCAAACCATTGTTCCAAATCTATACTGTCCTCCTGCTCCTGGGTAGCTTCAGGATCCAAAGAGAGGGGGAGGCTCCCACCATTCCTCATCAGAGCTGTACTTCTCAGCCTGGTCTCTCACTCCAAATGAGTGGAGCACATTTTGTGTGTGTGAAATGCAAAGGGATCCTAAGATCTTGGAACTGTTTTACATCCTAGGATGGCGGCGGCAAGCTCCGTGGCAACAACAAGGTGTTCTCAGCCACAACCACTGTCACAATCAATGTGGAAGATGTTCAGGACACACCTCCGATGTTTGTCGGCACTCCCTACTATGGATATGTCTATGAGGACACTCTGGCCGTGAGTACCGCAAGAATCATTTCTTGTGCACCCTGCCAAAATGATGTAGCTTCTGCAACAAATAACTGGAGGGGGGAGGATGCAAAGTGCACATGTGCAAGGGGATTGCTGATTTCCTTTCTGACAGTGAGTGCTCCCCACAAAATGTCCAAGGTCCCTGGACCTTAAGGGGTCACTTTTCAGGTGAGTTGTCAGAAACTGGGCAGAGGAGGAATGGTGGAGACTGCCTCCCCAGCCTGACCCTTTGAGAGGAGAAGAAGATAGTTCAGAATTACATCAGGGGTTTGAGGGAGGTCACAGCTCAGAGGCAGATGAGGGGGGAAGCTGGGAAATAATGGGAGAGGAGGAGGAAGAAGCACAAGAGGGGGGACAGCTGACAGACACAGTGTCTTTAGAAAGCATTCCAGAACCCCCCCTCTCCCAGAACCCGGCAAGCATTGAAAGTATGAGAGCAAAGAGCTCAAAGGCAAAGGACACTTTTCAGCACCTGTGGCGAGGATGCAAGAGGAAGTGGGAGAGATGGAGGGGGTGGAGACTGACTCAGAGCAATGCCATTATTCTGAGAGGCTGCATTCCAAGCCTCTCTCTGTGAATATTGAATAAAAAGCAGATGGTGAGGACTTTTCCTTGTCTTGTCCATTCCTGGCAACCTGCTGTGGGGGTTGGGTCCTCTGATGCCTGACAGGAGTGTGGGCAGCTCCTGCTTCAAGAGGAGGCTGAAATATCCTTTCACCCCACTTTACGTGGAGTGGATTATATGTGCACCTTTGGATTACGCTTGATGCTCAGAATTAATCAATTAAAATCAGATCATATTGAAACTGCATTAAGTTTCCCAAGTGTTTTTGGAAAGACAGTAGGCGGAAAGGAGATGAACAAAGAGAGAGTTGAAGCAGACTGGGGAAAAACACGTACCATAAATGGCTTAGCAGAAGTATTGCTTAGACAAGCCGTGTTCTTACAGAATTAATTTATGATGCTCAGATATAACGGAGGGTTGTAGCAGGATTATACGCACACGTTGTCCCCAGCTATTTGACTTTGCCAAATGGCAAGGCCAAGCCTGCTTAATGTCCAAATTAAACTTACGTAGTACATCCACTTGCGTTTTCAACCTCGGCAGAAATCTAAGTTCAACCTGCAGGAGCTTATAAGGTTTGGTTAATCCTGGTTTAGCTTGTGCAAGTGGATATAAAATTCTCCAGAGCTGAAGCGAGCTCATAGTTTAGCTCTGTGGTGCTGCAACTTGCTGTTCAAAGCATGTTTATGGAGGCTTCCACCTCCACAATCTGCAGTTATTTCTGTAGACACTGGTACTATATATCAGTGCCCATATTGTTGTAGCCTGCCCAGTTAGAGGGCAGGAGAGAATGATTTTGAGGAATATTGGAGGTGTTTTTCATGCACTTCATAATCCTTGGCAATAAGAGGTGCTATAAAGCTGTGAAACATAATAATTTACTTTGTGCTGCTATTAACCAATGATCTGGAAATGCCTATAATTATTAAATACGCTGAGTTGTATGTGGTTTTTTATGGAGCTCACAGAGGAAATCAGGGATAATTAAGCATTAATCACCTCCACTGTGAGCCCCATAACCAAAAATATTATCATATTATAATGATGGAAAATGATGGGAAAACTCACCTCTTTCCCTGCTTAGTATGTCAGAAACTCCACATAGTAAAATGCTCTTTCCAGGTTTACTATTATTTACAGATCCAGGTGTTGCCCATTAAACTTGCAAAGGGAGTGGATTTTCAGGTCGAACGTTCTTTTCTCTTTTTTTAGCATATAGCTTTCTTAGCTATTGAAGAGGATTTCTTCCTAAAGCACTTTTCAAAGCTCTGCAATTCCGCCCCCCCCCCAAGCTTTCTAAATAATTGCAGAAGGATGTGTCTCGCTCATTATAGTCCAAGGCAACTCTGAGATGTGGTCATCCCCTCCTATCACTGAGCAAAAAGTTGCTGGTCCTTACTTCTTCCACCAGAGATATTGAAGCTCCTTGATTTGTTTTCAGCTGCTTGAACTTGGTCTTGCCGTGTTCTCTGCTAAAATACATCATAAAAAAATATAGAAAAGTTATTCTCTGAGCAGAACTACAAATACAGAACAGGACCTTTAGCTCCTCTCTCTTTAATCATTCACCATATCATGCCGGTGAGCTTGTGTTTGGCAAGGCTGTTTGGAAGTAGAGTGCTCAGTTTATATTGTGTTGCCTGTCTACATGGGAGAGAGCTGATGCATTAGGTTGGCTTGGAGTTATATTTTACAGCAGTTTTACCTCCCTGTGCTCCCTGTTTTCTTTCCCTCTTTCTCTCTCTCTCTTTCCAGGGTTCTGAGGTAATAACAGTTGTTGCTATTGATGGGGACCGAGGGAAGCCTAATGACATTCATTACCGTCTTATGAATGGTAGGTTTACTGGGTTGGTTTGAAATCCTAAAGGAATACCTAAAGCCATCGAACTCACTGTTTAGTTTCATATATGCAAGGAAGCCTATCAGATATAGAAGAACAGGTATACTTAATATTGCTTTGATTTGCTGTAAAGCTTATTATTGATTGATTGATTGATTGATTGAATTTATATACCGCCCTATACCCGGAGGTCTCAGGCCAGTTCAAAGAACAAAATCAAGATATAAAACCACAAAATATATAATCAAAATAGATATTCACTCTCACTGTGTCTAAGAAGGCACAGGGAGGTTCTAGGAGAGTCAAAGGCTTCTCCCAACATGGTGCCCTTCAGACTACAATGCCCTTCAGCCCAATGGTCAGGGATAATACGAGTTGTACACATCGGAAATGGGCATATTGGCCTCTCTGGGACTCAGCTATAAAACTGCAAATGAAACATTTAAAATGTGTTGTAAAATGCAATATACAAATGCGACTATGATTCTATGATTCTATGATTCTATGATTCTATGACTCTAGATGGCGACAGTAAGCTATGCCAAATCCGATGTATTTTTCAAAACTTTTTTTTGGGGGGGGGGTAAGCATTTTCACAGCGTTTTGGTTTTTTTATGTGTGTGTAGATTCCACCCATGTCTGCCTGTATGTTGGCAGGCCTGTTTCTCCTCTTTTAATGAATTGCATTTGGTTATGAGGATGTGATGATGAGTGAACCAATTTTAAACCACTGGGCAGGATTGCCGGTTGGCCGAGACTGTTGCAGGGATGATGCTTGAGAGCCGAGGGCCAGTTTGTGACAGATCATGGGGAGTACAATTGTATGAGATAAGATCTGGGTCTAGCAGTTCTTAGTGGAGACAGAAAGCAGTACAATGCCAGTGGAGCTCTGATGTCACAGTGGAGCTCAGATAGACACGGGGTGACAGGAGCAAGGTTTTCCTTTTTTATTTTTCAATTTACATTTTATATCGTCTTAATGAATTTTTTGTTATACAGTCCCAAATGACAAAGGTTTTCAGTCCAAATGAAGTAGCCTGCTTCCTTAACTCTGGCCCCTCCACACAGAGACTATATTTCTACTTTTACCCTGGACAGCCAAGCTAGACATGATAGATTAAATCCATATGGGAGTTAGTCTATTATTTGAAGCTGCTATTAGTGGTGGGGTTGCGGGGGGGGGGGGGGAGCCAAGTACAGCATGGCATTATCTGCAGAATATTTACCCTCAAACTAAGGATTATTTCACACGTAACTTCTATCTTCATATTGAGAAAAGGACGCATTTTGTAATGTCAAGTACCTGGTGTGTGAAGGATGATGTTGAGAGTGCCTTTTTTACCTGGAATCCTCCTAACTGTACCTTTGGGAGATAGCGCAACCTGGCTAGCTCAGACTACAAGTGATGGCAGCAGACTCTGTTAATTTAAGTGGCTGCCGGCCCCAATCACGTTAACAACAACAACAACAATAATTAATTAATTTATACCCCGCCCATCTGGCTGAGTTTCCCCAGCCACTCTGGGCAATCGAGTGTTAAAAACAATACAGCATTAAATATTAAAAACTTCCCCAAACAGGGCTGCCTTCAGATGTCTTTTAAAAATAAGATAGCTGTTTATTTCCTTGACATCTGATGGGTGTTCCACAGGGCGGGCACCACTACCAAGAAGGCCCTCTGCCTGGTTCCCTGTAGCTTTGCTTCTCGCAATGAGGGAACCGCCAGAAGGCCCTCGGCGCTGGATCTCAGTGTCTGGGCTGAACGATGGGGGTGGAGATGCTCCTTCAGGTAAACAGGACCGAGGCCTTATAAAAAAGGCTGTATAAAAGTGGAAGTTGTGGGAAAAAAGGGGGGAATGCAAGTGAGAAGAGAAGCAGGGGTGGAGGAAGGGGGTGCGGTGGGGGCAGACCACCCCAAGTGTCTTCACTGAGGGGGGTGACATTTGGTGTGCCGCTCGTCCACGACTCCCAAGCCTACCCCGAGCTGTTGGGGGAAGGGGGGGAGCTGTGCTGCTTTGCCAGCAGCATTCCCCCCTTCCCCCTTCGTTTTGAGAGCCTTGGGAGTCCCGGGCAGGCGGCACACCGAATGTCCGCCATTGGTGGCTTGCTCCACCCTCGGCTACAGGGCACATGTGCCACTCCATGTACCCGAGCGGCTATCCCGTGCCTGGGAGGGCAGCCTCCAAATCCGTGCCCCCCTCGGGAGCGCACCCACCCTGGGCAGTGTGGGCATATGCTCTGCCACTGAAGAGCAGAACCTTCCTTCCTCACTTCTGCAGTTTATCTCCTCACAGATTGTCTCCCAGGTATTGTTTTCCCCTCCCTGAAAGTCTTGCTTTCAGTTTTGGGGTCCAAACTGTGGGGGCCAGGGGAAGAGAGGTATAGAACTGGAATGGGAGAGTGCAGCTCCCTTCATCTGCATCCCATTTTGCTCTTCAACCTCTCTCTCTCTCTCTCTCTCTCTCTCTCTCTCTCTCTCTCCGAATTTATATGTGATTGGGGCACACCCAGTTTCAAGGAATAGGTTTTCTGCCGTTTGACTTTCAGTCGCTTTATAAGAATGACATATGGGCACGCCTCAATTCGTTCCAACATTAATTTGCGTTTTTATCCGGTCTTTTCCATTCCTCTGCAATCAGTTAATTTTGCACGTCTTAGGTTGCACTTCATTATCTGCCAGTGTGAAAATACAGGGTGAGTCTTTTAAAAGAGGCCCCGTGGAACATGTGTACTCTGTATCCATGGGGCCTCTTTTAAAGGACTCACCCTGTATATGCATTTAAATTGCTGTGGCTGTTTTTGCATAGCACAAAACAGACACGCATATCATGGCGAGTTATTTAAACGACGAATTACTTTCCTTACATGTTGTAACAACAGATGCAGGTTTTCTGCATACTTGTTCTTCCACAAGCTTTTTGTACCATCTCAGTCCCATGTGATGTTTCATACCTGTTACCCAGTGGAATTGTAGGAAGGTCTATTATTCTTATTAAAGAATAAATAATGCTAAATCATTGAAAGGAAGTTTATATTTTATACGCAGGCAAATCCTCCAGAAAACACATGATGGACCATGCTCTGAATTATCCATTTCCACATAGCAATTAGGCAGTGAATAGCATGATATATGAGCACTTGAAACTCCTATTGACTTCATTTCCATTGTAGTCAAGCTTTCCTTTTCTGCCCTATGAATCTTGATAATGGCCCTCCACATAAGTCAATTCGTGTTCAGTGTGAAGTCTAATGCCTTCTAATGAAGTCACAGTTATTGCAGATATTAGCAAAATGAGACATTATTGGACAGTTTTCAAAATGAGCATCAGTATTAAATTAGAGAAGGAAACAGAGAAGAATATTGATTATGTTTTCTTTAACTGGATTTCCTACACTCCTAGTTTCAAACTAGGCTTGGCTAAGCTACAGAACGTGTTTCATCCCCCGTATGAAAATTCTGAACACATGCTGCACTCCTGTTGTACTGAACATGTTGAACGCGCATGCACCAGTCAGGGTCGTATGCATGCAGCTCTGGTCAGAAAACCAGAGGATAGCACTGATAATTTTTTTGTCAGGTCTGAAGGGTAGGGGAACAGGGAACAGGGGCACTCAATCTCCCTATGGCAGTGCCCAGATGTTGCACTGCTTGAGAGTAGACCTGAGTCAGTGAGATTTAAGGCCTGGGGTGAGATTTCTGAGGGACAGGAGCTCATGCTCTACTGTGGGTTCCCTAGTTTATCTGTGCTAGGACATGGGTGGTGCTGTGGTCTAAACCACTGAGCCTCTTGAGCTTGCCGATCAGAAGGTCGGCAGTTCGAATCCGCATGCCGGGGTGAGCTCCTGTTGCTCTGTCCCAGCTCCTGCCAACTTAGCAGTTCGAAAGCACGCCAGTGCAAGTAGATAAATAGGTACTGCTGCAGTGGGAAGGTAAACAGTGTTTCTGTGTGCTCTGGTTTCTGTCACACCAGAAGTGGTTTAGTCATGCAGGCCACATGACCCGGAAAGCTGTCTGTGGACAAACACCTGCTCCCTCAGCCTGAAAGCGAGATGAGTGCTGCAACCCCATAGTCACCTTTGATTGAACGTAACCATCTAGGGGTCATTTGCCTTACCTTTTACCTTTATCTGTGCTATGAATAGGAGAGCAAACTGTATGGATGTCATTTTGGAGAATGCACTCAGAGATTGCTGCCAGCCACCTTCAGTGATGCTCTGGTGAAGGGATTGAGCTTGAAGTGAAGGTACATGTTTGCTTTTAGACTGCCTGGCCTTCACAACTCTATCTCTCCCTTACAGTATCCTGTTGCTAGGATCAGAGGGTCAGAAAATATTCAAGCTGAGCTGAGGTTGCTGTCAGTGCCCAGGCATGCACAAAGGCATGCATTGTGCCAGCACATGCATGCACATTGACAGCAATGTATGCTCAACTGCAACAATTTCTGGCTGCACATGGACCTGGGATAGCTCAGTCGCTAGAGCATGAGACTCTTAAGCTCCATGTCATGGGTTCGAGCCCTATGTTGGGCAAATGATTCCTGCATTGCAGGGGGTTGGACTAGATAACACTTGGACTCCCTTTCAACTCTACCATCCTATGATTCCATGCAGTGCTATTTTTCTAGAAAAAGAGGTGCCAGAACTCACCACGAACACCACCTTTGTTCTATTTTCATGGCAATGGTGCCCACCAGAGAGGTGCCGGAACTGAGTTCTGGCAAGTTCTGGCTGAAAACAAATTCCTGATTCTATGATTCTAGCAGCTGGCCAAGCATATAATATTTTGATTGGACCAGTAAACTTAGTAGTAGCTTGGAATCCTACCTGGTGCTGAACTTTGTCAGAAATCTCATGTATGCCGTTCCTGTGTGTGCATGATTCCTTATCTTTGTGGAAGCTTAACTCTGTGTGCATATGTCACTAGCTAGATTTCAACCAATTATGGTATGAGAGGTAAAAATTGTAGTTGTTTAGAGAGATGATTGGAAGAGAGACTTCTTTTATCCTACCCATACTTCCATGTATGGCAGAAATGTGGTTCTGTGTAATTGAGGACTAGACTCAATATTTTCTCTAGCACCTTCCTTTTTCTATTTGGCTGTGAAGCAAAAAGATGGTCACTCTTTCTCTAGGTCTGCAAAATATTCTGATTTATGTATGTATACATCACCAATATTTATTTGCCCCTTTTTGGCCACATACAACTCAACAAGCCAATCCACATTGGTCTGGTGCTGGTTCTAGATTGGGTGAATCATGAGCAGCC